>NC_068312.1:38570014-38592514 GCF_025860055.1 Xyrauchen texanus | reverse complement strand
TGACGACTGGGAAACATTTGAACTCGGTGTTGGAAAGATGGAAAACACTCTCATACTCCTCACTGATAAACTTCACTGAAATATGAGTTTTCCGAGAAAAGTGATATGATTAAGTGCTAATAAATAAACTACACACAAATAATGACTCTTCCTATAAATGATGTTCACTATCTACGAATATGCAACCCAAGAAAAGCATAATGCACGCCAAACGACCCGAGGACAGCTAACTGATGTTGGCATCTCCGACAGAAAGCCTTTCATTATTTTTCTGGAGTCCGGATAAAATGGATAAAAAGCCTGAATAAAACATGACTTTTGTGTGTTTTGCACTGGCTCTACAATAAGCATTTGCAACGTCGTCTCATACAATCACGTTACTGTGGCTACAATTAGTTAAATAATTTTGACATGGCTCGTTGTCCATTTCAGACAGACAGATAGACAGACATAGAGATGATTGACAGACAGACAGACAGATATTGACAGACAGACAGATAGATAGATGATTGACAGACAGAGAGACAGAGACAGACAGACAGACAGATAGATGATTGACAGACAGACAGATATTGACAGACAGACAGACAGATAGATAGATGAAAGACAGACAGACAGATAGATGATTGACAGACAGACAGACAGACAGACAGACAGATATTGACAGACAGACAGACAGATAGATAGATGAACGACAGACAGACAGATAGATAGATAGACAGACAGATAGATAGACAGATAGATGATTGACAGACAGACAGACAGACAGACAGACAGACAGATAGATAGATAGATAGATAGATAGATAGATAGATAGATAGATAGACAGATAGATAGATATTGACAGACAGATAGATGACAGACAGATAGAGACAGACAGACAGACAGATAGATGATTGACAGACAGACAGACAGACTGATAGATAGATAGATAAATAGATAGATAGATAGATAGATAGATAGATAGATAGACAGATAGATGATTGACAGACAGACAGACAGACAGACAGATAGACAGACAGATAGATAGAGACAGACAGACAGACAGACAGACAGATAGATGATTGACAGACAGACAGACAGACAGACAGACAGACAGACAGACAGACAGACAGATAGATAGATAGATAGATAGATAGATAGATAGATAGATAGATAGATAGAGACAGACAGACAGACAGACAGACAGACAGATGATTGACAGACAGACAGACAGACAGACAGACAGACTGATAGATAGATAGATAGATAGATAGATAGATAGATAGATAGATAGATAGATAGATAGATAGATAGATAGATAGATAGATAGATAGATAGATCACAGAAAACCAAATATGTAGGTTTGCAACGCATAAAAAGCATCTCTCTCTCATGAAGTAACATCACTGGGGCGATTTTTGCCTGCACCGCCACAACGTTGCAACCACTAGTCCACTGGAAATTGCATTTCTCCTCTTCGCCTTCCGAGGCAAATGAGTTGAGTCCTCTCCAACTTCAAACTAGACGCAATGTTCGCCCAACAATCTGCACAAACCCTCCTGATCTGTGTGAAGTGGAGTCTGCAATTGAGAAATTGAAGTCCAACAAAGCCCCCGGCCCTGACAACATCTCAGCCGAGCTGATTAAATGCAGACCCCATTGAATGGCGAAGCATCTGTGGCCCCTGCTACGTGAAGTTTCGATCATGAAGCAGGTACTGGAGCATTGGAAGACGAGTGTGATCGTGACAATCCCTAAGAAGGGAGACCTGAGCGAATGTAAGAGCTGGAGGGGCATAACATTGTTGAATACAATGGAGATGCTGCTCGCCATTATTGTACACGACAGACTTATGCCTGCTGTCGACGAATTGCAGTGTCCTAAACAAGATGGTTTTCGCCAAGGAAGATCTTGCACTGACTAAGTCAATATCATACAGATCATTGCTGAGCAACCAGTTGAATGGATATCACCACTGTTCCTCCTCTTTTCCGACTTTGAAAGAGCGTTTGCCACCGTGAACAGGAATGACATTTGGAGTGCATTGGAGAACCTTGGAGTTCCGGATGAAATGATTACTATCATCCGCGAACTGTACAGAGATGCCAAGTTTAAAGTCAGGTACTCAGGCAGAGAAAGCTGTTGGAGATCCCTTGCCATTCCTTGTTGTGCTCGACAATGTGATGAAGTGCACCAATGCTGAGGCCCCCAATGGCATACACTGGCAATTGGCATCTCGTTTGCATGACCTTGGATATACGGACGACGAATGTTTTATGGCTCATTCTTTCAAGTCCACCAAAGCTAAACTGGAATGCCTTCAATACAATGCAGCCAAAGTTGGATTGAAGCTTAACGTCAAGAAGACGAAACTGTTGCGGATAGGCACAAATTACACCCAGCAGTTGCTCCTAGATGGTCATTGAAGATGTTGAGGAATTCTTTTATCTCGGCTGCAAAGTGACCAAAAATGGCAGAACTGATGTTGATATTGGCAATCGCATCAACAGAGCTCGCCAAGCCTATTGAGCTGAGCAAGGTGTTGAAGTCATCTGCCTTATCTAAGAAACCGAAGCTTTGCATCTTTGGTGCTTGTGTGGAGAGCGTGCTCATATATGGCTGTGAAACTTGGGGTCATCACATATTTAGCATAAATGCCTTCGTCTTATCCTATATATCTTCTGCACTCAAACTGCATCTCAAACCAAGTTCTGCTTGAGCTCACTGGTAGAAATACAATGGCCAATGAAATCAAGAAACGTAAGTGGTGATGGATTGGTCATGCCCAGTCATTAGAACTGTGCTTGACTGGAACCCCCAAGGCAGTCGTAGACCCGGTTGACCAAGCAACACATGGCGCAGAATGATAGCAAAAGAAGCCGAAGGCAATGGCAAAACATGGCGGCAAGTCAAGGCACTGGCGAACAACCATGAGGTGTGGAGACGTTGGACAGACAAGCCGTCGTCAGTATATCCAGGTGGTAGAGCGGGTCGGCCGCTAATCGCAGGGTTCGATTCCCGGCCCAGATGACTCCACATGCTGAAGTGTCCTTGGGCAAGACACTGAACCCCAAGTTGCTCCTCTGCCATCATTGGTGTATGAGTGTGTGTGTAATGGGTGAATGGGACACAATGTAAAGCTCTTTTGATATATAATTGCAAACCATATACCATCCAAAGTAAGTCTTCATATAGTCTAATGATTAGCATTCTCAGTCACCATAACAGTTAAATCCTGACACATTGCATATTTAAACATTTAAGCGCTTTTAAACAAAATTTCCACCTCAATTTTGCCGCCTTAAAATAACTGTAGCTTTAGTGGGCTACAGCACATAACTTGCAATCAGAAGCTCCGGGGAGATTGTCCCTGTAATAAGTGCACTGTAAGTCACTTTGGATGGTGATGGTTTAGTGGGCTAAAGCACATAACTGTAATCAGAAGGTTGCTGGTTCGATCCCCACAGTCACCACCATTGTGTCCTTGAGTAAGACACTTAACTCCAGGTTGCTCCGGGGGGGATTGTCCCTGTTATAAGTGCACTGTAAGTCACTTTGGATGGTGATG
This sequence comes from Xyrauchen texanus, assembly GCF_025860055.1. Classification (NCBI taxonomy): domain Eukaryota; kingdom Metazoa; phylum Chordata; class Actinopteri; order Cypriniformes; family Catostomidae; genus Xyrauchen; species Xyrauchen texanus. Next base: position 38,588,964 of record NC_068312.1, on the reverse strand, counting down.
GTGTAGTGGGCTAAAGCACATAACTGGTAATCAGGAGGTTGCTGGTTCGATCCCCACAGTCACCACCATTGTGTCCTTGAGTAAGACACTTAACTCCAGGTTGCTCCTGGGGGATTGTGCCTGTAATAAGTGCAGTAAGTCACTTTGGATAAAAGCATCTGCCAAATGCGTACATGTAAATGTAAAATAATGTATATCTAAGTTCTTTAAGATCATTTTCAAAGATCGTCCATACTTAAGAGAAACCACTCACAATGGTGAAGCCTCGCTTATGAGACTGCCCTGATAAAACCATACATATTCAACATATGTCAAATGTAGCGCAAACACAACACTGGTTCGTTCAAACTGGCCAGATTCTCTCACATCAGGCCATTCTGACTGTAGAGCCCTGGTGGGGCATTTCTAGTTAAATCTCCACATAGATGCATTAGTTATATGGAGCAATGTGCATCCATCTCACAAACAGGCATTAATGAGCTTTTGTTTACAAGGAAAGTGCATAATGTGTAAGCACAATTCCACATAATCCCAGATGAGCGCACACTCTATTTACCCACCGGTTAAAAAAAAAAATGGGAAAAGCAGAGAGTGTTGGATGCCATTCAAATTGCTGTCTCGTTCAATCCCCGAGCATCAGTCAGGGCTCTAACAGTGTATGCCAACGGTGTGCCAGCACTTGCCATTCTGATGGCCAAAGTCAAATTTGCTGGATCTCATTTGTATACAGATCACAAGCCGTGCTGTAATACCCCAGCATCCACTGAGACAATGGAGCCATTGTGAATTAGGATCAGTGTTGACGCTGTTGCACATGTCTCGCTGCTACGCGGACAAGTGGCGAACAGGACCACACGTGTGCAACACGCCACGAGCTGGACTACAACCCAACACAACACGTAACAGACTGCAAGAATGCAGATTAGATTTAGACTGTAAATGTAGATATCTAGGAACCTTCGAAATGATGACAGAAAAGTGATGTCATGGGAATGGGTGGTCGCTGCAGAGCTCTTTTGGTGCACATTGGAATTAAGATTTTCGTATGGAGCACCAGGAAGAAGAGCAGAAAAACCAAAACACTAAGACTTCCTTTGAACTAGTTTTTAAGTCACTAATAGTGTCTGATACATGCAACGGTCTAACCCGATATAATGTTCAGGACTGAGCTCATACATACTTCGCTAGTCAAATCAGCCTGTGGTATATGCTATAGGAAGGGGACTCGAGCATGTTGCAAGAGCAGGGCAGGAATCGATTGGTGTGATCTAATTGGATAGATTTCCTCTGACGTGTCTCCCTGTTGAATCTTGATGATGAAGAGTCACGCAGGCAGCTGCTCGCACTTTTAGCCAGGGAGAAAGAAAGACATTTCCTGGCCAACAAGATGCGTTAAAGAGTTTTTCCGAAGTCTTGCCAGCTATGACGTATGTCAGTTTGTCTTCCAGGCCTTTTTTTAAAATGATTGTCTAAGCTGGAAAAAGCAGGAAATGTTCTGTGTGGATCGTACAAACACAAACAAGCAACCCAATGCTTTTTACATGATCATTTTGAGGATTTATGGACAAGTGTGAGTGTTCGCTAATTAAGTTGACATTAAAAAAGAAACATAAAACATTTTGGAATAACCAGGACTCTTCCTAGAGCTGGGCGTCCGGCCAAACTGAGCAATCAGGGGTGAGAAGGGCCTTGGTAAGCGAGATGACCAAGACTCCGATGGTCACTCTGGGTGAGCTCCAGAGATCATGAGTGGAGATGGGAGAAACTTGCGGAAGGACGACCAACACCAACACCGATCTGGGCTTTATGGCAGTAGCCAGACGGGAGCCTCTCCTCAGTGCAAGACACTTTCTCAGACTGTGAGAAACAAAAATCTCTGGTCTGATGAAATGAAGATTGAACTGTTTGGCCTCGATTCCAAGCATCATGTCTGGAGGAAACCAGGCACCACTCATCACCTGCGCAATCCCATCCCAACGGTGACGCATGGTGGAGGTTGCATCATGCTGTGGGGGTGTTTTTCAGCCACAGGGACTTGGGGACTGGTCAGGGTTGAAGAAAAGCTGAATGCAGCAAAATACTGAGATATCCTTTTTTTTCTCCCTAATTTGGAATGCCCAATTCCCAATTCGCTCCAAGTCCTCGTGGTGGCGTAGTGGCTTGCCTCAATCCGGGTGGCGAAGGACGAATCTCAGTTGCCTCCATGTCTGAGATTGTACACATAATTACACAACACACTAATAATATACAATGTACAGTCAAAAATACAGACAAACATAGAATACACATACACATTATATAGAATGCACATACAATATAGAGTATGAAGTGTATATAAAATATACAGTAGGTTGTATTGTATTGTACGTGGCTTGTTGAGCACGTTACCATGGAGACGTAGCACATGTGGAGGCTTCACGCCATTTTCTACGGCATCCACGCAGAACTCACCACACGCCCCACTGAGAGCGAAAACCACATTATAGCGACCACGAGGAGCTTACCCCATGTGACTCTACCCTCCATAGCAACCGGGCCAATTTGGTTGCTAAGGAGACCTGACTGGATTCACTCAGCACACCCTGGATTCTTTACTCGCTGAGATACTCAACAGGACAATGATCCTAAACATACAGCCAAGACAACACAAGAGTGGCTTCGGGACATCTCTGTGAATGTCCTTGAGTGGCCCAGCAGGAGCCCGGACATGAACCCAAACAAACATCTCTGGAGAGACCTAAAAATGTCTGTCCACCGACAGTCCCCATCCAACCTGACAGAGCTGGAGAGGATCTGCACAAAAGAATGGCAGAAAATCCCCATATCCAGGTGTGCAAAGCTTGTTGCATCATACCCAAAAAAACTTGAGACTGTAATCGCTGCCAAAGGTGACTTTGTACTGAGTACTGAGTTAAGGGTGTGAATACTTATGGCAATGTGATATTTCGAAGGGGTCTGAATACCTCATATATGTATATATACATATATTGTCATTATATGGCTGAGTTGATTTTGTTTTTTTAATTCAGTAAATTTCTCTTCTTGTCATTGTAATTCTACATCCTGTGGAGTGTGAGCGATTTCATCCAATTTCCAACTTACGGACCGAAAAGGAGCCAATCCCTAAATTCAGACTGTTTCCCAACCCTGATCCACAATAAGGCAGTAATGAAAAAGAATGTCTTGTCTCTACAGCTGCTCGGTGTCACTGATACACACCGTATCGCCGTTGACCAGATAACAGTTGCGGTATATAATACATCTCTACTAACATCACGTTGGATTCTGCCCTTCACACGGTCCCGCTCTGATTGCAGTATTTATTTGGCCTGTAATAAAGCATTTGTTTCTTTATGTCACTGTGTGATGCATGAAAAGAAATTATCATTGAACTGCTAATGACGGAAATATTCCAGCTAACCACATCTGTCTGTGTGTGTGTGTGTGTGTGTGTGTGTGTGTGTGTGTGTGTGTGTGTGCGTGTGTCTGTGTGTGTGTGTGTGAGTGCGTGTGTGTCTGTGTGTGTGTGAGTGTGTGTGTGTGTCTGTGTATGTGAATGTGTGTTTGTGTGAGTGTGTGTGTGTGGTGTGTGTGTGTGTGTGTGTGTGTGTATGTGAGTGTGTGTATGAGTTTGTGAGTGTGTGTGTGTGTATGAGTGTGTGTGTGTCTGTGTGTGTGTGTGTGTGTGGTGTGTGTATGTGTGTGAGTGTGTGTGCATGTATGAGTGTGTGTGTGTTTGTGTATATGAGTGTGTGTGTGTGTGTGTGAGTGTGTGTGAATGTGTGTTTGTGTGAGTGTGTGTGGTGTGTGAGTGTGTGTGTATGTGTGTTTGTGTGAGTGTGTGTGGTGTGTGTGTGTGTGTATGTGTGTGAGTGTGTGTGTGTGTGAGTGTGTGTGTGTGTGTGTATGAGTGTGTGTGTGTGTCTGTGTGTGTGTGTGCGTTTTTTTGTCTGTGTGCGTGTGTGGTGTGTATTTTGCCCATGTGTGTCTGTGTGTGTGTTTTTATGTGTGCGAGAGTGTCTGTTGTATGTGTGTGTGCATCTGTGCGTGTGTGGCGTGTTTGTGTGTTTGTTTGTGTGAGTGTGTGTGTCTGGTGTGTGTTTGTGTCTGTGTGTTTTTAGTGTGTGTGTGTGTGAGAGTGTGTCTCTGTGTGTGTGTGTGTGTGTGTGTGTGTATGAGAGAGAGTGTTAGAGAGTGTGTGTGTGTGTCTGTGTGTGTGTGTGTGTGTGTGTGTGTGTGTGTGTGTGTGTGTGTGTGTGTGTGTGTCTAAGAACAGCAGTAAATTTGATCAGCTGGTTCTCAACTGGTGGGTCGTGACTCAATAACAAGTCTCAGTTCTGTTCTGGTCGTGTCAGGAAAGAAACAGTTCTAAATGCAAATTTTAAAATGCAACTAACTATATAATCGTTCATAAATAGGATTGACATAAAAATTAATAGACTTCTCAAAATAAATGTTGAATGGCTACAAGAGATCCACTGTTAAAAAATACAGCGACGACATTTAGGCATTACGAGATGTCCTATCTGTATATTTAACAACCGTAAAACACAAACCAAGTGACAAATACTTTAAAATGTAACATTGATCACGACAGTAACAACAGAAGACCTTGTGATTGAGTTCACAAAGGAAGGTTCTAAGAGAAGTAACACATGTGACACTAAAATAATGCAAAAAAGATGAACTAAACAACATAAAATGACTATTTAAATAACATATAATCAAATGTGATGCATCCACGAACACCTGAATACTGTTTTTCACCATCATTTTAAAAGTAGTTTGCAGTAAAAGCACTTAATACACGGCTCTTTGGAATACTGGATTCTGATTGGTCAGTGGCACCATCTAGTGGTCTCATGTTTCTCAGTAACGACCGCTCATCCGGGTACTCAACTCAATGTTTGCATATTTGGCAAGTAGTCTTGTAACAAACTGAATAATGAGAAGTCAGACGGTCATTTTCACAAAATAAACACTAACAGATCTGTGGATTCCAGCTCTTCAGCCATTTATTTCTATTCAAACTACATAATTTCAACGCAAATCAATGGATAGATTGTGTGACGAACTCATTGTAAAGTGATCAATGGAAAGGAGGCGGTGAGAACCGGCTTGACGATATAAATAATGGTTTAATGATACATTTAAAAGACAACATAAACACACACATGACGGACATGACCGTAAACTATCTCTCTCTCCCGCACGATCCTCTGCAGTCGACCTTTATCCCTCAGAGGCTTGATTAGCCTAATACGGGGCCGGGTGTGTAGGATCACGACCCGGCCCTGCCCTCACGACCCCCGGCAGAAAGAACGCCCCTCTGCGTTCTCAGCAACTCGTGGGGAAACTCCTCCGCAGCGGCCCTACCGCTCCAGGCGGTCGGGGAACACTTCCCTCCTCCCCTCGCGGACGGCGGTCTTGCTGTGACCCCTCCGCGTTTCTGGGGATGGCAGGGCTCTCCTCCGCCCCTGATAGCGGCTCCATCGCTCCAGGCGGTCGGGGAGTCCAGTCCCTCCTCCCCTCGCGGACGGCGGTCTTGCTCTGACCCCTCTGCGTTTCTGGGGATGGCAGGGCTCTCCTCCGCCCCTGGCAGCGGCTCCATCGCTCCAGGCGGTCAGGGAGTCCAGTCCCCACTCGCCTCGCGGACGGCGGCCGTTCACCGCGTCCGGGCGGTCGGTCTACTCCCTCCCCCGGTGGATGGCAGTGGCGCTCCCCTGGGTGGACGGCAGTGTCGAGGACTCTGCGACGGGCATCCCTCCTCCTTCCCGGGCTTCAGCACCAGTGTAAAGGGATCAATGGAAAGGAGGAGGCGAGAACCAGCTTGACGATATAAATAATGATTAATGATAAACTTAAAAGAAGACACAAACACACACATGACGGACATGTCCGCTAACGATCTCTCTCTCCCGCACGATCCCCTGTAGTCAGCCTTTATCCCTCACGGAGGCTTCATTAGCCTAATACGGGACTGGGTGTGTAGGATCACGACCCGGTCCTGCCCTCCGCCCTGCCACACTCATCATACAAATAAAATACCACAAACACTACATTAAATGCAGGTTTCATTTTCATCTGGTGCATCAAATGTGTTTTTCTGCTAATGGACTCAAAACACTTTCATTAGCAGTAAATACAGAATTCAATCTTCTAGAGGATTTGCCATTTATAGTTCATCACAAACATTTTAAGACTCAGTCTAATAGTTTTAATGTATTTTATGACTGGATTAACCGCAGCTTAACCAAACGCTCACAGCAACTTTATGTCCGATTCATTCTGTTATCATCACTGAAATGAAACGAGAGGTTATTTGGACTGAACGTATTACAACATCACAGGTTATCCCAATAATTGAGCTATTGTTGAGACAATTAAAAGTGGGAATGAACGGCCGTTCTTCTGAAAGAAAGAGAACATAATTAAAAAGTGTTTTGTGATAAAGCGTTCAGTATGAGTCAGAACTAAGTGACTGAACACAATGGGGATATAATCGTTCATTTAATGACGCTTCAAGAAAGTGACAGCGGATGTCAATTCTTTTGCCATTTCGAGGCACTTTATCTAATCGCGGCTATTCTCCGTTAACATTTACTGTATGTAAATACGGTCAAGATAGATCCAAACAGAACAGAGATACACGGCTCATATCTCACAGCCTATTGTTAAGGTTTATGCATTTTAGATGCAAATTAATTTGGTTAAAGGAATATTCCGGGTTCAATACAAGTTAAGCTCAGTCGACAGCATGTGTGGCATAATGTTGAACACCACAACATTCATTCCGACTCGTCCCGCCATTATTTCTTTAATAAAAGCACAAACGTGTGTTCCAGTGAGACACTTCCAATGCAAGTCAATGGGGTTTAATCTGTACACATTAAAATACTGTTTCACAAGTATAGACACAAGACATAAACAATATGTGTGTTAACATGATTTTACTGTCATTAAATCACTTATTAACCACATCTGTGGGAAGATAGAGACAATGTTACAACTTGTTGCCATGACGACGTAACGCTGTAAACTCTAAAACTCTAAAACGACTGTAAAAATGACAATCACACCTTTAATCAACTTTACAGCTCATATAATACACAAGTTTTAATAGGAGAATTAATGTAAGTGCTTTTATACAATTATAAGCTTCACAGACTTTAAACCTCCAAAAAATTGCCCCCATTGGAAGTGTCTCACTGGAACACACATTTTAGAAAGAGAAGTTGGGACGAGACTAAATAAAAAATATATTTTTGGTAATTAAAATGATGCCAGAAATGCTGTCCATTGAGATGAACTGCTACTGAACCCGGAATATTCCTTTAAGGATCACTCACATCAATTTAATGAAAATTTGTCATTAAAATTCAAATGCGTAATTCTTCAAAATAGGCCAAAATATTTTTTATGTGTAGCAGCACCAAACGAAATCTCAAAAATAATGGCTGTTTAAAAACAGGTTTCTCGACCCGCTCGGTTCTCCTGATGGCCAGTCCGCCCCTGATCGGACCCAAAGAGTGTTGGCCCACCGGGAAAATGCCCGGAATGCATTTACATTTACATTTATGCATTTGGCAGATGCTTTTATCCAAAGTGGCTTACAGTGCACTTATTACAGGGACAATCCCCCCGGAGCAACCTGGAGTTAAGTGTCTTACTCAAGGACACAATGGTGGTGACTGTGGGGATCAAACCAGCAACCTTCTGATTACCAGTTATGTGCTTTAGCCCACTACACCATCACCATCCAAAGCGACTTACAGTGCACTTATTACAGGGACAATCCCCCCGGAGCAACCTGGAGTTAAGTGTCTTACTCAAGGACACAATGGTGGTGACTGTGGGGATTTAACCAGCAACCTTCTGATTACCAGTTTACCAGTTATGTGCTTTAGACCACTACACCACCGCCAGATTACCAGTCCAGCTCTGACTCACAGTGCACTTATTACAGGGACAATCAGATTAATAATCAAATTACTATCAGTATAAACTGTCTGGTCCACTAGAACCTTATTTCAGCCAAGAACCGCCCTCTTACAGGGGCGTAGCTTCCTCGGGGATAGGGGTAGGTAACCTCCCTATAATCAAAACAAGCAAGTACAGCCCCCTTGTTTTTAGCACCTTTTAGCAATTTAGCACAAAGTGCTTCATAACACAACATAAAATCAAAACACACGCAGTAAAAACGGAAAGTCATAAAAAGTCATAAAAAGTCATAAAAGCAAGTCTATACAAATGAGTTTTTAAACGAGACAGATTCACTGATCTAACGTCCCGGGACAGGCTGTTCCATAATCCTGGGGCCTTCACCTCAAACGCTCTATCACTTTTAGTTTTGCATCGGGATCTTGGAACATCAACAGTTCACGACAAGAAGATCTAAGAGGTCTAAACGGGGTTCAATACGGTTTTAAATGTTCTGCTAAATAATCTGTCACCAAACCGTGTAGTGCATGTATGTAGTTCATACAATTTCAAAATAAACCCTCAGATGAATTAGTAACCAATGCAAAGAAGCTAAAACTGGAGAAATATGGAACAATTTCACCCCTAATAAAGTTATGTTCAAATATTTTTTATTGGGCGGCATTCTCCCCAATTTGGAACGCCCGATTCCCAATGCGCTCTGAGTCCTCGTGCTGGCGTACTGACTCGCCTCAATCCGTGTGGCGAAGGACGATTCTCAGCTGCCTCCGCGTCTGAGACCGTCAATCTGCGCATCTTATCACGTGACTTGTTGAGCGAGTTACCACAGAAACGTAGTGTATGTGGAGGCTTCACGCTATTCTCCGCGGCATCCAAATCACCACACGCCCCACCAAGAGCGAGAACCACATTATAGTGACCACGAGGAGGTTACCCCATGTGACTCTAGACTCCCTAGCAACCGGGCCAATTTGGTTGCTAAGGAGACCTGGCTAGAGTCACCTAGCACGCCCTGGATTCAAATTCGCGACTCCAGGTGTGATAGTCAGCGTCTGAGACTGTCAATCCGCGCATCTTATCACGTGACTCCTTGAGCGCGTTACCATGGAGACGTAGCGCATGTGGAGGCTTCACGCTATTCTCCACAGCATCCACGCACAACTCACCACACGCTGTACCGAGAGCGAGAACCACATTATAGTGACCACGAGGAGGTTACCCCATGTGACTCTACCCACCCTAGCAACCGGGCCAATTTGGTTGCTTAGGAGACCTGACTGGAGTCACTCAGCACGCCCTGGATTCAAACTCACGACTCCAGGTGTGATAGTCAGCGTCTGAGACCGTCAATCCGTGCATCTTATCACGTGACTCCTTGAGCGCGTTAACATGGAGACGTAGTGTGCATGTGGAGGCTTCACGCTATTCTCCACGGCATCCAACTCACCACACGCTCACCAAGAGCGAGAACCACATTATAGTGACCACGACGAGGTTACCCCATGTGACTCTACCCTCCCTAGCAACCGGGCCAATTTGGTTGCTAAGGAGATCTGGCTAGAGTCACTCAGCATGCCCTGGATTCAAACTCGTGACTCCATGTGTGATAGCCAGCGTCTGAGCTGAGCTACCACTCCTGGAGTCGCGAGTTTGAATCAAAGCTACCACTGAGCTACCCAGGCCCCTGAAGCTGACATTTTAAGACAGCACCTCTTCTATATTTCACACATGAGATATTTTGAAATATCCATGTTATAAAGCTGTAGCCGGGGGGCCGGCGGTCCAGACAGTCGCCCACCTGCTATTGGTACTGTAAAAACACAGAAGCGATGACAGCTTTTCAATAGACGTAATGTTGAGTAGACCCACGGGCGCTTGAGAATGTGAGGTTAACCCTTTACACACTGACTCTCATCTTGCATTGAGATATAAGATAGAGAAAGCATGTGCACATATTATCAGAGCTATAGTGGATTTCTTCATTATGATCTCCGTGTTTACAGGCCATTAAAGGGACCCACATGGATTCTGTTTCAGGAGGCGGAATGTCATTATATTTCCCTGAACTATAAAACTATTTCTGTGCCACCAGCTTCACCAAATGGAACTGCAAAAGATCAGGAGAGTCTCTAGGATAGGAACACATTACAGAAATATTACTATAAGCAATGAATGGGGAGAAATAAACATGCAAACCAAAACAAGTGAAAATATGTTCAAAAATGCTGTAATAAAAAAGCACAACAGTATGCATTTCCTAAAGAAATGCATACTCCGCTCAAACATTTTGGTAATGAACAATGATATCAACCCCCCCCACCACACCAACAACATATGGGCATGAACAACAAACACCACTCAAAACCCCTCACAACAACTTTTGGGCATGACCAACGACATAAACACCCCCCACCCCTAACCCGCTACAAATATTTGGGCATGAACAACGACAACCCCCCCCCAACAACTTATGGGCATGAACAAGGAACACCACTCAAAACCCCTCACAACAACTTTTGGGCATGAACAACGACAACCCAAACCACCCCTCACCCCAACAACTTATGGGCATGAAAAACGAATACCACCACCCAACACCCCTCACAACAACTTTTGGGCATGACCAACGACACAAACACCCCCCCCCCCCCCACCCAACCACCCACACTACAAATATTTGGGCATGAACAATAACAACCCCACACCCCCCAAACCCCAACAACTTATGGGCATGACCAACGAATACCACTACCCAAAACCCCCCCACAACAACATTTGGGCATGACCAACAACACAAACCCCACGCTCAAACATTTTGGGCATGAACAAGGAACACCACTCAAAACCCCTCACAACAACTTTTGGGCATGAACAATGACACCAACCCCCACCCCTGATCCAAATTTTTGGGCATGAACTACAACAAAATCCCACCCCAACAACTTATGGGCATGGACAACGAATACCACCACCCAAAACCACTCACAACAACTTTTGGGCATGAACAATGACACAAACCCCCCCTAACCCGCTACAAATATTTGGGCATGAACAACGACAACCCAAACCACCCCTCACCCCAACAACTTATGGGCATGAAAAACGAATACCACCACCCAACACCCCTCACAACAACTTTTGGGCATGACCAATGACACAAACACCCCCACCCAACCACCCACACTACAAATATTTGGGCATGAACAATAACAACCCCACACACCCCAAACCCCAACAACTTATGGGCATGACCAACGAATACCACTACCCAAAACCCCCCCACAACAACATTTGGGCATGACCAACAACACAAACCCCACGCTCAAACATTTTGGGCATGAACAACGACAACCCCCCACCTCCCACCTTCCCCACGCAACAGCTTTTGGGCATGAACTACGACAAACACCCGCCACCACGCAACAATGTTTGGGTGGCGGCGGGCCCTTGGAGATAATTGGCCTCGGGGCCTTTGCAAGTCATAATCAGTCCCTGGAAATGAGTTACAATTGTTTTGACATCATTAGATTGGTTGAAAACTAAAACTGCTCGAATAAATAATTCCTTGAAATGAAACCATTAAAACAAATGACCACTGACAGAAGAATTTTCATCTTGGGGAACGTTACTCTCATACGAAGCCTGCGCTGGATCGTATTCTTCATAATAATGCTTTATGATTTCTCAACTTCACTTCAGGTCAGGTGGGATTTTCCCAACACGTTGACACGACAGCAGGCAGATGAATGAAAATGCAGGAGGGAATACATATGGTAAAGGAATGTCGGACTTTATTCCGAGACAGCCGATCCCCTTTGAAAGGTCTGAGTCATAAATTAAACATATGCATTTTAATAATGCTGAGAACACACATCCTGTACGCTTCTGGCCCAATTTTATGGACCATTTCTGGGCTTCCAAACAGATCCAAAAAGTCCAAATATATTGTGGGAATTGTTGTCATGAGAGTCGCATCGGTGGCGGGATCTTACAAACATTGAAAGAGCACAACCTCAGAACGGCTTCATTAGCATGACAAACTGACCCCAGGACAGCAGAGGTGCATTGTAACGTTTGCTTTTAAAATGTCAGCGAATACATTTGCATTCATCGAACTAATGTAGCCGTTGCATTTTGTTTTTCATGCTCATCTAAATGAGATTTTCTTGAGACAGTAAATTATATTTCTGTTGTGCATTTCAGGACAATATGTCAAGAGTTCATCAAAATAACCAGCTAGAAGCGGCAGCTGCTTTAAACCTCAAGCTCTCACGCCAGTGAAACGGTGGTCTCAAAAGCACAAAGCATTAATTAAGCAAAGAAATAAAAAACGGACCCAGCTGGTGTTGTTCCAGTCAAACGGCCGTGTCTGCAGGCGTTCTCTCTGTGCGCTGGAAAAACGAATCGATCGCCGTGTGTGTGGTGGATTCAGTGCTTTAAAATTGCCACAAAACAACAAAGTATTAGTTTGTGATGGAGTTTGCTTACAAAAGACACATTCTGCATGCGCGCTTTCATACCTGTGTCAGAGTGCGAATTACCCCACCATAATTGGGGGGTACTGCTCCTTCCAGCCAGGTTTCTTAAGCAACCAAATTGGTCCGGTTGCTAGGGAGGGTATAGCCACATGGGGTAATCTCCTCGTGGTCACGATTAGTGGTTCTCACTCTTTTGGGGCGAGTGGTAAATTGTGCATGGATCGCGGAGAATAGCATGAGCCTCCACATGCTGTGAGTCTCCGTGGTGTCATGCGCCTCACGGATTGAGGTGAGTAGCCTCGCCACCACGAGGACCTACTAAGTAGTGGGAACTGGGTATTCCAAATTGGTAGGTAGAAAAGGGATAAAAAAAGTTATATAATAGGTGTGGGTGAGAGACAGATCAACATTTAAGTCCTTTTTTACTATAAATCTCCACTTTCACTTTTTTCTTCTTTTGTTTTTGCCGATTCAAATTCTTCATGCATAATGCCACCTACTGGGCAGGGAGGATATTTATAGTAAAAAGCAACTGCAATATTGATCTGTTTCTCACGTACACCTTTCATATCGTATGGATTACTATTATGCTACCTTTTTTGCTTTATTGAGCTTCAACTTTTTGGTACCAATTCATTTGCATTGTATGGACCTACAGAGCTGTGCATGTACATGACTTTCTTCTGTTGAGCTCAAATGAAGATTTTCCTTCAAAGTGAGTGAGTAAATGATGTGAGAATTGTAATTTTTGGGTGAACTATTCCTTTAAGGACATTTATATTTGCTCAGTCAACACATGGAGGTTATTCTTTACATGTTCTGTTTTAATATGGACAATGACAGAGGGTCTTATTCATGGTAACATTGTTATGAGTTTACCTCAATATGCCAGCCCTTACATTCCAACTGTTTTGTTATGTGCGCTTTGAGCATAAAAAGGTCAAGAGAATTTTTTTTGAGTGGAAACATACCTGAAGAGAGAAAACCACAACATAGTTCTCCACAATCAGATGATGCAAGCAGAAATATGGGCGATGACTCGTTTTGTTGTTGGGTGAGCAAAGTAAACTGTTGTTGTTTCCAGTAAGATGTGTCACTAAAGGTTAAAAGCAGGGCATGTCAACAAGGCCAACGTGTAACCATATGTAGTCAATAAATTTTATAGTGGTTTATAGTGAAACCGTAATCGTCCCATCCCTACAGGTAAGTAGCCGGTAATTCAATGTATGAAGGCGTGACATGAGCTATGAAAGAACAAAACACGTTAATAAATGAAGGTTGTAAAATCAACAAGCTAGACGTCAGCTAGCAACTTATAATTATCCATGCACGTCAGCAGCAAACCGTTCTCTATCTCCATTGCTTCTAGCCGCCACGGTGGTTAAAAATGGTACGGTCCACAATAGGGGTGTCTGAAATCGCTTTACATTAAAATGTTCCTACAGTGAAAATAGGAGTTGACTTATATTGTAACCGTAAATATATTTTTTCACAATATCAGAAAAATTATCTGACCCCCCCAATACTGATATTTCTGTCCCTTTGGGGGGTACTGGGTCTTCATTGGGGGGTATAGTACCCCCCAGTACCCCCTGTAATTCGAACTATGCCTGTGCTACATTTATCATGTCAATGGGGTGAGACACAGTGGCTTGGGTCCCACACATAAAAGCACACTTTATTTTGGTGGTTTAGATTGGCCGATTGGCCTAGAGCGATGACGTCATCGAAGAGCCGTCAATAAGGATTACGGTAGATCGCTCGGCTGTCGGTGAGAGCTCAAGACGAACGGCTCGAGCGCGACTGTGAGAGAAAAAGTGCAATTTGAAGACAAGCTCCTAATTGAGGATAAAGGCTCGTTTCGGGTGCTTTCACAGCTGTACAGTAGGGCAGGGAACTCCCATTCACAAGCTGGGTTTATTTCAGATATAATGTCCCCTTTGCTTACATATACAATAAATAATATCCCAGTGAATGCTGTTAATTTTACATTTACATTTATACATTTGGCAGATGCTTTTATCCAAAGTGACTTACAGTGCACTTATTACAGGGACAATCCCCCCGGAGCAACCTGGAGTTAAGTGACTTACTCAAGGACACAATGATGGTGACTGTGGGTATCAAACCAGCAACCTTCTGATTACCAGTTATGTGCTTTAGCCCACTACACCATCACCATCCAAAGTGACTTACAGTGCACTTATTACAGGGACAATCCCCCCGGAGCAACCTGGAGTTAAGTGTCTTACTCAAGGACACAATGGTGGTGGCTGTGGGGATCAAACCAGCAACCTTCTGATTACAGTTATGTGCTTTAGCCCACTACGCCACCACCACTCCAATGGTGGAGTCCCCCTTATTCAGGGGACCTTTTACATAGGTTCATATATATAATTCATATTTTATTTTTGTTACATATTTATTGTTAAATTGCATATTTTGTACAATTTACATGTATTTACATAGATTTGGTGAACACGTGCTAAATCCGGTACTGTCTCTTTAAGGAAAAAAACGAAATGAGTGGTGACCAAGGTTGGTACCGCATTCCTTTTTTGAAGAGATAATTTTATATTAATTATATAAATATATAATTATATAATTATATTAATTATATACATTATATAATTTATATAAATTAATAATATAAATAAATAATTTTGTTAAATTTTTTTAAGACATGTTATAAGAGAAAAAAAAACATTTGAAGAGAGAAAAAAAATTTTTTTAAGATATTTTTGTTATTTTTTTTAAGACGTTATTAGAGAAAAAAAATTTTGAAGAGAGAAATTTTTTTTTTTTTGAAGAGATCATTTTTAAAAAACATTTTAAGACATGTTATAAGAGAAAAACATTTTTTTTTTTGAAGAGATAATTAAAAAAAGTGTCAATGAAGCACCACGAAATGACATGATTGCTTCAGAAAATGTGCTTTTCATGTTGCATTTTCTTTTTGGGCACTATTGGTTATGTTGAGTTTAAAGTTTTAGGTTAAATAAAGGGATTTACTTATTAAAACCTCCATCTAATATTCACCTTTAAAACCTCGTCTGATTACGACACCATTTCACTCGCTCTTGGCGCCCCCTGCTGGGCATTTCACTCGCTCTTGGCGCCCCCCGCTGGACATTTCCCTGGGAAACTGCAGCCAAACGTGTAATGAAGCTCGTATGGTTGTTTTGCAAAAAAGTTGCCTTGGTAACGTAATTTTCATGAGATCAGGTCGGAAGAAAAAGATGCAATTATTGTGACTCACTTTTTTAAAACGGTCAAATGTTTCATTTTAACATCGGCCTGATAGTGGCCAACCGGCCCACCGGGACAAGTCCTGCTCCTCCTGATGGCCAGTGGAAAATCATTGTCAATCTTCTGTTGGTCTCTTTGTGTTTCTGAATGTTTTTCGGCGTGTCCAGCGTCTGAGTGCAAAATCCATTATGATCACCAGTGTGTCAGCCCTTGGCCGTACATCCTTAGAACAGCACAAATGAAACCATCTGTTTTTACCATCTGCACTCTATTTGTTAATTATTTCTGGCCATCACTGTGCCTTTCTTCCTCCTCTCCCTCGGTCCCTCGATCAAATACCTCACATTTTTCTCTGCGGATAGGAAAAGCTGTGTGGTCACTCCATCAGAGCTTTCAACATCTTAATAAAGATGAAGATTGCATCATGTCTAGAGTTATTAATCAACTGTCGCTGAGTTTTTCTTCGCTCCCTAGATATTACGAGTGGGCGGCGCCCGCCGCATTAAACTTCATAACGCAGAGCCGTTATCTGATGAAATGATTAGGATCTGATTAATCAAAATGGAAATCATTAAAACTGCACTGTAAGTTCATATCCAAACTACAAACACATCTGGGTGATCAAACGACTTCTGTTTGTCATCGCTAATTAGTTACATTTGATTGATAGACTGTTTGTCATGAGGACTGCGTTCTCTGGAAACATTGTATCCTATTCTAGATGATCATGTTTTTACACTTTATTGCATTGAGGATAACATCTTTGTTATTGCCACTGGATACGGCATCTGGATGAATTATTCAGAAACATTAATCAAACTATGGTAGTGAATTTTCAGTCATTTGCTTAATTGCGGTTTTAAGACACTCCCTAAAAACCCATCAGATATCACAAGGAATCATATTAGCCTTGATCGTTTGAAAACAAACAAGAAACATATTTCCTGTTCCAAAAAGAGCAGCCTGGTCTCATGAACATTCCCGGACAGCTGCAACATTTTTGCACAATGGAATTACGTGCCTTATTGCACATTTGGTTGCAGTTTCCCAGCAAAGTGTCCAGCAGGGGGCGCCAAAAGCAAGTGAAATGACGAGGTTTTTAAGGTGAATATTAGATGGAAGTTTTAATGAGTAAAACTGGACTGGGAAGAGGGATCGGCCCGGGATTTTACATGGCAACTCACCCAAAAAAATTTCGGGAGGTGGAGAGGTGGTGGGGGGGTTATCCGCTGTCCTTCTCTGCATATTGCGGCGCCGTTTTGAGGTCCGTTCTGCATAACGCGGTGGCTCATTTTAGCTTATCAAGGCCCATTCAGCCCATTTCACGGCCAACCCACGGGCCCGCTCGGCTTTCCCGATGGCCATTCCGCCCCTGATCGGCCCCAAAGTACGTCGGGGGGTGTTCGCTGTCCTTTTCTGCATAACGCGACTGCAAATTTTAGCTTTTCGCGGCCCATTCTGAACAATTCGCGGCTGACCCACTGGCCCGCTCGTCTCTCCCGATGGACAGTCCACCCCTGATCGGCCCCAAAGTGCATCGGCCCACCGGGAAAATACCCGGTATGCCAGATTGCCAGTCCAGCCCTGTCCCTAACCTAACTGCAACATGAAACATCATCTCGCGCCTATGACACTTTCGTATCTCGAATCGCGTACTTTCAGAGTCTAAAGTCTGACACTGTATCAGCTGATTTATGTGAGCGTCAATAAACCGCACAGCTGTTGCTTCGCCTCTAGGAAACTAAAATAAGTTAAATTAAAATTTAATTAAATTAACCCAAATTTATTAAATAAACCCAAGATAGAAATAGGTTAGATACTATTCCAAAACAATCTAGTCTCATAGAATAAACGTTACTAAAACGACATTTTAGCAAACTGAGTTTTACGTTATACAACAACTGTGCATTTTATTTATTTTCACACACATCACGACTACAACGGCTGATTGTGACGCATAAACCCATTTTTTTCACTCTATTACTCGCACACTGCTACGTTATGATATTGAAACTTTTACTCTAATGCTTCTTTTAAAATAAACGATACATTATAATCAGGGCTGGACTGGTAATCTGGCATACCGGGCATTTTCCCGGTTAGCCGACGCACTTTAAGGCCGATCAGGGGCGGAATGGCCATCAGGAGAGCCGAGCGGGCCAGTGGGTCGGTCGTGAAACGTGCCGAATGGGCCGCAATAAGCTAAAATGGCACTGCGATATGCAGAAAAGGACAGTGAACACCCCCCCGGACACACTTTGGGGCCAATCAGGGGTAGAATGGCCGTCGGGAGAGCCGAGCGGGCCAGAGGGTCGCCTGCGAAACGTGCTGAATGGGCCGTGATATGCAAAAATGGCACCACGATATGCAGAAAAGGACAGTGAACACCCCCCGACACACTTTGGGGCCAATTAGGGGCGGAATGGCCATCAGGAGAGCCGAGACGGGCCAGTGGGTCGCCCGCGAAACGTGCTGAATGGGCCGCGATAAGCTAAAATGGCACCGCGATATGCAGAAAAGGACAGTGAACACCCCCCCGACACACTTTGGGGCCAATCAGGGGTAGAATGGCCATCAGGAGAGCCGAGCGGGCCAGTGGGTCGGTCGCGAAACATGCTGAATGGGCCGTGATATGCAAAAATGGCACCACGATATGCAGAAAAGGACAGTGAACACCCCCCGACACACTTTGGGGCCAATCAGGGGTAGAATGGCCATCAGGAGAGCCGAGCGGGCCAGTGGGTCGGTCGCGAAACATGCTGAATGGGCCATGATGAGCTAAAATGGCACCACGATATGCAGAAAAGGACAGCGAACACCCCCCGACACACTTTGGGGCCAATCAGGGGTAGAATGGCCATCGGGAGAGCCGAGCGGGCCAGTGGGTCGGTCGCGAAACGTGCCGAATGGGCTGCGATAAGCTAAAATGGCACCACGATATGCAGAAAAGGACAGTGAACACCCCCCCGACACACTTTGGGGCCAATCAGGGGCGGAATGGCCATCAGGAGAGCCGAGCGGGCCAGTGGGTCGGTTGCGAAACGTGCTGAATGGGCCATGATGAGCTAAAATGGCACCACGATATGCAGAAAAGGACAGCGAACACCCCCCGACACACTTTGGGGCCAATCAGGGGTAGAATGGCCATCGGGAGAGCCGAGCGGGCCAGTGGGTCGGTCGCGAAACGTGCCGAATGGGCTGCGATAAGCTAAAATGGCACCACGATATGCAGAAAAGGACAGTGAACACCCCCCCGACACACTTTGGGGCCAATCAGGGGCG
>NC_068312.1:38557514-38562514 GCF_025860055.1 Xyrauchen texanus | reverse complement strand
TACCTTCATTTATCTGCACACATCATGCACATGGTTTCAAGATAAAGGGTCATTGTCATTCTAGTCTCAGCTCACTCTTAGCATACAGTCTGGTCCACGCCGCAGTTTATTCTGCGCACCACTTAGACAGAGATTGACCACCTGACTGACATGAAAACTCTGAATTTATAGAATGGACAGCCGTGCTCAAGGATATCTTTTTTACTTGCTACTAAGTGTCTCAATTAAACTTATGAGATGTGGGATGTGATCTCTCAAACTTTTAGCAGATATACAGTACTCAGGAAAACTGATTGATGACTCATCATGCACTCAGGGGTGTGTACACATTTTTGACCAATCAAATGCTCACTAGAATGAGAATGCCCCTCCCCTTAATACCACCTGACACTGACTAGCCATACTAACAAATCGCTTTCATGTATGTGACGTAATATAAAGGCAAATACTTGATTTCTTATTGAGTATTTTTATTTGTTTTCCTGTAAAAATATCTAACCATTCTTAAAACAGGATATATTTACTTGAGAAGTGAAACAACATACAATATTTTGTCTAGTTTTGTCCAGGGGGAACATTGACTGCCCAGGGTGCCCTTGACTGCCCAGGGACCCTTCACGCGGACAACCGCCAGGCCCGCTCGGTTCCCCCAATGGCCAGTCCGCCCCTGATCGGCCCCAAAGTGCGTCGGCCCACAGGGTAAATGCCCAGTATGCCAGATTACCAGTCCAGACCTGGTTACCGCGCCAATTTGGTTGCTAAGGAGACCTGACTGGAGTCACTCAGCACACCCTGGATACAAACTCGTGACTCCAGTGGTGACAGTCAGCTGGCCACCCACCCCCTCATGTACCGCTCCGGCCTTCATAGGTGCTCACTAACAGCACTTGCCCCTACAGTCTGTTAAGGCTAAATGGGGATCTTTGTTGTCTTTGTTTTGTGTGTGTGTATGCATGCGTGCGCGTGTGTGTGTGTGTGTGTGTGTGTGTGTGTGTGTGTGTATGCACGTGCGTCTGTGTGTATGCGTGTGTGTGTGTGTGAATGCAGGTGTGTGTGTGTGTATGCACGTGTGTGTGTGTGTATGCACGTGTGTGTGTGTGTATGCATGCGTGCGTGTGTGTGTATGCGCGTGTGTGTGTGTGTATGCACGTGTGTGTGTGTGTGTATGCACGTGTGTGTGTGTGTGTATGCACGTGTGTGTGTGTGTGTATGCACGTGCGTCTGTGTGTATGCGTGTGTGTGTGTGAATGCAGGTGTGTGTGTGTGTGTATGCACGTGTGTGTGTGTATGCACGTGCGTGTGTGTGTATGTATGCACGTGTGTGTGTGTGTATGCGACTGCGTGTGTGTGTGTGTATGTATGCGGTGTGTGTGTGTGTGTGTACGCACGTGTGTGTGTGTGTATGCGTATGCGTGTGTGTGTATGTATGCACGTGTGTGTGTGTGTGTATGCACGTGCGTGTGTGTGTATGTATGCGTGTGTGTGTGTGTGTGTATGCACGTGTGTGTGTGTGTGTATGCACGTGTGTGTGTGTGTGTATGCACGTGTGTGTGTGTGTGTATGCACGTGCGTACGTGTGTGTGTATGCGTGTGTGTGTGTGTGTGTACGCACGTGTGTGTGTGTGTATGCGTGTGTGTGTATGCACGTGTGTGTATGCGTGTGTGTGTGTATGCACGAGTGTGTGTGTATGCACGTGCGTGTGTGTGTATGTGTGTGTGTATGCACGTGTGTGTATGCGTGTGTGTGTGTGTGTATGCACGAGTGTGTGTGTATGCACGTGTGTGTGTGTGTGTGTATGCGTATGCGCATGTGTGTTTGTGTGTGTATGCACGTGTGTGTGTGTGTATGCGTGTGTGTGTATGCACGTGCGTGTGTGTGTATGCGTATGCGTGTGTGTGTATATGCACGCGTGTGTGTGTATGCGCGCGCGTGTGTGTGTGTGTGTGCATGAGTGTGTGTGTGTATGCACGTGTGAGTGTGTGTATGCGTATGCGTGTGTGTGTGTATGCGTATGCGTGTGTGTGTGCACGAGTGTGTGTACGCGCGCGTGTGTGTGTTATTGCGTATGCGTGTGTGTGTGTGCACGAGTGTGTGTGTGTATGCACGTGTGAGTGTGTGTGTATGTGTGTGTGTGTGTGTATGCACGTGTGTGTGTGTATGCACGTGTGTGTGTGTGTGTGTGTGTATGCACGTGCGTGTGTGTGTATGCGCGCGCGTGTGTGTGTGTGTATGCGTGTGCGCCGTTTTGTTGTCCATTCTGGATAATGCGGCGGCTCATTTTAGCATAGTAGAGGTACTATTTATTGGACCAAAATGTCAAAATAAGCCGCTAAAATATCATTCGATGGATGTACTGTCACATTGTTGAGGAAGATCCTTTTCATCTTTGGCTCCTAAACTATGGAAGTGTCTCCCTAACACTGTTCGGGACTCAGACACACTCCCTCAGTTTAATTCTAAACTAAAGACTCATTTATTCAGCCAGACATACACCTCATTTAACCTTCAACACACAATTAAGCTGCTTTAGTTGGGTCTGTTGGAACCAGAAACATTTCTCATGATCTATAACTGCAATAAATTGAACAGCATCTATAATGATATTATTCTATTTGTTTGCCCGTCTCAACCTCTGGATTCATATCCGCTGCTACAAGTCGCTGAATAATGACGACAGACAGCCAGACATCCCTTCAGTCTTTCAGAGAGCAGACGATCAAACCTTTGAAAACATCTTGTGTTTGCGGTGTATGTATAGCGTTAAATGTGCAAGAGAATGAGTGTTTGATGATCTGAGGTGTTTTACCTCCGGGCTGGTCTGTAATGTCCACCATGTGTCGTCTAACTCTGATTTATCTCTAGTTCTGTCTGAGGTCTCTCTCTCTCTCTCTCTCTCTGATAAATGAAAGCCTGATAAGATGCCTGAGGGCCAATAACTCTTCACCTTCACAACCACCCACTCTTTTTTTTCTCCCAGCCTCTATATTGTGTGTGTGTGCATCTGTATTTGTTTTGGTAGCTCGGGTCTTTGTCATAGCCGACATCTGTGATGCCAAACGCTGATAGGACAGGATCTCCCGTGTGCTTAAAGCATTTCTTTTAGTTTGAAGCGTGTGTAAACTGCATTTAGAATGGCATGCTGCAGCCTTTTCTGCTTCTGTATGCAGTGAAATGAGTCTTTTATTTGATGGCAGTTTAACGCACAATGGCCGTTTAAAAGCCAGCAGAGCTCCCTCAGCAAACGCACTGGCATTTATTATTCTAGCCAAGCATTTATTTGAACTTCTCAGGGGAAAAAACAAGCTTGTTAAATAGCACGATGCATTCTGAAGCGCAGGGACTCGACCGTCACATCCAGAGGAACTCGCGGTAGAAGCTGCAACGGAGCCGCAAAGATCAGACGCACTGCCATTTAACCGTGCAAACTTTGGAGAATCCAGCAAATATTTAGTTTTCATAAGCACCCAGTTTAACCAGTATACAGCATCTACTGAACTACCTGATGAACCACTGATATACAGTGATATATACAGTGAGGAAAATAAGTATTTGAACACCCTGCTATTTTGCAAGTTCTCCCACTTGGAAATCATGGAGGGGTCTGAAATTGTCATCGTAGGTGCATGTCCACTGTGAGAGACATAATCTAAAAAAAAAAATCCAGAAATCACAATGTATGATTTTTTAACTATTTATTTGTATGATACAGATGCAAATAAGTATTTGAACACCTGTCTATCAGCTAGAATTCTGACCCTCAAAGACCTGTTAGTCTGCCTTTAAAATGTCCACCTCCACTCCATTTATTGTCCTAAATTAGATGCACCTGTTTGAGGTCGTTAGCTGCATAAAGACACCTGTCCACCCCATACAATCAGTAAGAATCCAACTACTAACATGGCCAAAACCAAAGAGCTGTCCAAAGACACTAGAGGCAAAATTGTACACCTCCACAAGGCTGGAAAGGGCTACGGGAAATTGCCAAGCAGCTTGGTGAAAAAAGGTCCACTGTTGGAGCAATCATTAGAAAATGGAAGAAGCTAAACATGACTGTCAATCTCCCTCGGACTGGGGCTCCATGCAAGATCTCACCTCGTGGGGTCTCAATGATCCTAAGAAAGGTGAGAAATCAGCCCAGAACTACACGGGAGGAGCTGGTCAATGACCTGAAAAGAGCTGGGACCACCGTTTCCAAGGTTACTGTTGGTAATACACCAAGACGTCATGGTTTGAAATCATGCATGGCACGGAAGGTTCCCCTGCTTAAACCAGCACATGTCAAGGCCCGTCTTAAGTTTGCCAATGACCATTTGGATGATCCAGAGGAGTCATGGGAGAAAGTCATGTGGTCAGATGAGACCTTTTGGTCATAATTCCACTAACCGTGTTTGGAGGAAGAAGAATGATGAGTACCATCCCTACTGTGAAGCATGGGGGTGGTAGCATCATGCTTTGGGGTGTTTTTCTGCACATGGGACAGGGCGACTGCACTGTATTAAGGAGAGGATGACCGGGGCCATGTATTGCGAGATTTTGGGGAACAACCTCCTTCCCTCAGTTAGAGCATTGAAGATGGGTCGAGGCTGGGGCTTCCAACATGACAATGACCCGAAGCACACAGCCAGGATAACCAAGGAGTGGCTCTGTAAGAAGCATATCAAGGTTCTGACGTGGCCTAGCCAGTCTCCAGACCTAAACCCAATAGAGAATCTTTGGAGGGAGCTCAAACTCCGTGTTTCTCAGCGACAGCCCAGAAACCTGACTGATCTAGAGAAGATCTGTGTGGAGGAGTGGGCCAAAATCCCTCCTGCAGTGTGTGCAAACCTGGTGAAAAACTACAGGAAACGTTTGACCTCTGTAATTGCAAACAAAGGCTACTGTACCAAATATTAACATTGATTTTCTCAGGTGTTCAAATACTTATTTGCAGCTGTATCATACAAATAAATAGTTAAAGAATCATACATTGTGATTTCTGGATTTTTTTTTTTAGATTATG
>NC_068312.1:38547514-38550014 GCF_025860055.1 Xyrauchen texanus | reverse complement strand
CACATTTTCATTATGCTTATGCAAAGTATCTGACCATCAGATTCAAGGCTACTTTCAGCCATTCTTACTATGTAGTAGGTAAATGATGGGTCTTGAGTTTTTACAGATCTCAGGAAAAAGATTCAAGAGTATTTCTCGGGTCATAAACCATGGACAGTTTGATCCGTCTGACATGAACTTCAGTCAGAAACTCAAGACCCTAGATGACTACAGGTCAAACCTGTGGATTAGCGTTCCTCCTTTTTATCTGCGGTCATCTCTCTATTCTCTGTATCCCATCTTTAGTTCTTCAGTCCATCTTTATGACTCCATGTCTATTCTCAAACACAAGGACATTTTATCTCCATCTCTGAGCTGTTCACAGAAACAGGACTGTGATTGAAGTTTAATACTAAGGGTTTGCCGTTTGTTCAAGTCATGACCACTAAATATTTGTGGAGTGGTGGTGGTGGTGGCGTAGTGGGCTAAAGCGCTGAACTGATAATCAGAAGGTTGCTGGTTTGATCCCCACAGTCACCACCATTGTGTCCTTGAGTAAGACACTTAACTCCAGGTTGCTCCGGGGGGATTGTCCCTGTAATAAGTGCACTGTAAGTCACTTTGGATGGTGATGGTGTAGTGGTCTAAAGCACATAACTGGTAATCAGAAGGTTGATGGTTTGATCCCCACAGTCACCACCATTGTGTCCTTGATTAAGACACTTAACTCCAGGTTGCTCCGGGGGGATTGTCCCTGTAATAAGTGCACTGTATAATACATTGGTACTCAGAAGGTTGCTGGTTCGATCCCCACAGTCACCACCATTGTGTCCTTGAGTAAGACACTTAACTCCAGGTTGCTCGGGGATTGTCCCTGTAATAAGTGCACTGTAAGTCACTTTGGATAAAAGCATCTGCCAAATGCATACATGTAAATATGAACAATAGTAACTTGACTTAGGAGACACCACTAATAATACCTTTTAAATATAGATTGTAATCAACCATATATGTTCATAAACAATTATTAATACACAATATGATACCTTAACTTTACATTGTCAGGTATATTGTACCTTGTATAGACCATTTCAAGGACTATATGTCAGACATCTTAGTTCCTGTAACATTTCATACTAGTTGTCAAACTCATTCAATACTTCATTCATAGTGACTTTAACATGATTGCCATACAATGTGGACTATGTTGTTCAGTAGCTGGATGCTCCCTGGATGCCTGGAACTTATGGAAATGAAAGTGTTCAGATTGCCTAAAATGCAACCTCTGATGAATGCATGAACCTCTGCAATGAAATGGTAAATGGTCTACACTTATATAGCACATTTTTAACCTTAGAGGTTACCAAAGCACTTTACCCTATGTCCCAATCACCCATTTACACACTCATACACCAATGGCGGCAGAGCTGCCATGCAAAGCACTGTTCAGTGTCTTGGGCATGTGGAGTCGTGTGGGCTGGGAATCGAACCGCCAACCCTGCGATTAGCAGCCGACCCGCTCTACCACCTGAGCCACAGCCACCCCTAAGGGGGACAGCTGGATACCTGCCATGCTAACGACTGTAGCACACGTCTTATATCTGGTGGGTGAATGACATTTATACCAACTAATAGTAGGTTTGACCGGTAGACTATAGATCGCTCCCATTATAATAAAGCTACGTAAGTCATTTACATTTAGTCATTTAGCAGATGCTTTTATCCAAAACTATTATAAATGAGGAACATAAGCAATTTGTCACACAAGTCAACAAAATCGAACTGCTAAGTTAGTAGTATAAGCTAGCACAGATGAAAGAGACACCACGCATTTAATTAAAGAAATCCTGACCTTGTCCGCAGGTCACGCAGACAGCTTCATTAAACGGCTTCATTGATTATAATAGGAGAAATGCAACATTCCTGATCTTTAAATGTGAGCATCTAAACGACGATCCAGATTCATCAACTCTCTTGCGTAGGCGCTCCATATCAACAACAATCAGGATAAGTCACTTTAGTGTTTGACACTCATGAGTTTTTTAACATTTTGTCCGCTTTTCTCTCCAATTTGGAACGCCCAATTCCCAATGCGCTCTGAGTCCTCGTGGTGGTGTAGTGACTCGCCTCAATCCGGGTGGCGGAGGATGAATCTCAGTTGCCTCCGCGTCTGAGACAGTCAATCCGCGCATCTTATCATGTGACTTGTTGAGGGTGTTACCATGGAGACATTCACGCTCTTCTCCGCGGCATCCAAGCACAATTCACCACGCGCCCCACCAAGAGCGTGTACCACATTATAGTGACCACGAGGTGGTTACCCCACGTGACTCTACCCTCCCTAGCAACCGTACCAATTTGGTTGCTAAGGAGACTCACAGCATGTGGAGACTCATGCTACTCTCCACGATCCACACACAACTCACCACACGCCCCATTGAGAGCGTGAACCACTAATCACCACCACCAAGAGGTTACCACACGTGACTCTACCCTCCCTAGCAACCGGACCAATTTGGTT
>NC_068312.1:38535014-38537514 GCF_025860055.1 Xyrauchen texanus | reverse complement strand
AGCGGGAAAGTTTGACACTGATTTAGAGCGGGAAAGTTTGACACTGATTTAGAGCGGGAAAGTTTGGCACTGATTTAGAGCGGGAAAGTTTGGCACTGATTTAGAGCGGGAAAGTTTGGCACTGATTTAGAGCGGTAAAGTTTGGCACTGATTTAGCGCGGTAAAGTTTGACACTGATTTAGAGCGGGAAAGTTTGGCACTGATTTAGCGCGGGAAAGTTTGGCACTGATTTAGAGCGGGAAAGTTTGGCACTGATTTAGAGCGGTAAAGTTTGGCACTGATTTAGAGCGGGAAATTTTGGCACTGATTTAGCGCGGGAAAGTTTGGCACTGATTTAGCGTGGTAAAGTTTGACACTGATTTAGAGCGGATAAAGTTTGGCACTGATTTAGCGCGGTAAAGTTTGGCACTGATTTAGAACGGGAAAGTTTGACACTGATTTAGAGCGGGAAATTTTGGTACTGATTTAGCGCGGGAAAGTTTGACACTGATTTAGAGCGGTAAAGTTTGGCACTGATTTAGCACGGTAAAGTTTGACACTGATTTAGAGCAGTAAAGTTTGGCACTGATTTAGAGCGGTAAAGTTTGGCACTGATTTAGAGCGGTAAAGTTTGGCACTGATTTAGAGCGGGAAAGTTTGACACTGATTTAGAGCGGGAAAGTTTGACACTGATTTAGAGCGGGAAAGTTTGACACTCAGAGCGGGAAAGTTTGACACTGATTTAGAGCGGGAAAGTTTGACACTCAGAGCGGGAAAGTTTGACACTCATTTAGAGCGGGAAAGTTTGACACTGATTTAGAGCGGGAAAGTTTGGCACTGATTTAGAGCGGGAAAGTTTGGCACTGATTTAGAGCGGGAAAGTTTGGCACTGATTTAGAGCGGTAAAGTTTGGCACTGATTTAGCGCGGTAAAGTTTGACACTGATTTAGAGCGGGAAAATTTGGCACTGATTTAGCGCGGGAAAGTTTGGCACTGATTTAGAGCGGGAAAGTTTGGCACTGATTTAGAGCGGTAAAGTTTGGCACTGATTTAGAGCGGGAAAGTTTGACACTGATTTAGAGCGGGAAAGTTTGGCACTGATTTAGAGCGGGAAAGTTTGACACTGATTTAGAGCGGGAAAGTTTGTCACTGATTTAGAGCGGGAAAGTTTGGCACTGATTTAGAGCGGGAAAGTTTGGCACTGATTTAGAGTGGTAAAGTTTGGCACTGATTTAGCACGGTAAAGTTTGACACTGATTTAAAGCGGGAAAATTTGGCACTGATTTAGCGCGGGAAAGTTTGGCACTGATTTAGAGCGGGAAAGTTTGGCACTGATTTAGAGCGGTAAAGTTTGGCACTGATTTAGAGCGGGAAAGTTTGGCACTGATTTAGCGCGGGAAAGTTTGGCACTGATTTAGAGCGGTAAAGTTTGGCACTGATTTAGCGTGGTAAAGTTTGACACTGATTTAGAGCGGATAAAGTTTGGCACTGATTTAGCGCGGGAAAGTTTGACACTGATTTAGAGCGGATAAAGTTTGGCACTGATTTAGAGCGGGAAAGTTTGGCACTGATTTAGAGCGGGAAAGTTTGGCACTGATTTAGCGCGGGAAAGTTTGGCACTGATTTAGAGCGGTAAAGTTTGGCACTGATTTAGAGCGGGAAAGTTTGGCACTGATTTAGAGCGGGAATGTTTGGCACTGATTTAGAGCGGGAATGTTTGGCACTGATTTAGAGCGGGAAAGTTTGGCACTGATTTAGAGCGGGAAAGTTTGGCACTGATTTAGAGCGGGAAAGTTTGACACTGATTTAGAGCGGTAAAGTTTGGCACTGATTTAGCGCGGTAAAGTTTGGCACTGATTTAGAGCGGTAAAGTTTGACACTGATTTAGAGCGGGAAAGTTTGACACTGATTTAGAGCGGTAAAGTTTGGCACTGATTTAGAGCGGTAAAGTTTGACACTGATTTAGAGCGGGAAAGTTTGACACTGATTTAGAGCGGTAAAGTTTGGCACTGATTTAGAACGGTAAAGTTTGGCACTGATTTAGAGCGGTAAAGTTTGACACAGATTTAGAGCGGGAAAGTTGGACACTGATTTAGAGCGGGAAAGTTTGGCACTGATTTAGAGCGGGAAAGTTTGACACTGATTTAGAGCGGGAAAGTTTGGCACTGATTTAGAGCGGGAAAGTTTGACACTGATTTAGAGCGGTAAAGTTTGACACAGATTTAGAGCGGGAAAGTTGGACACTGATTTAGAGCGGGAAAGTTTGGCACTGATTTAGAGCGGGAAAGTTGGACACTGATTTAGAGCGGGAAAGTTTGGCACTGATTTAGAGCGGGAAAGTTTGACACTGATTTAGAGCGGTAAAGTTTGGCACTGATTTAGAGCGGTAAAGTTTGACACAGATTTAGAGCGGGAAAGTTGGACACTGATTTAGAGCGGGAAAGTTTGGCACTGATTTAGAGCGGGAAAGTTTGACACTGATTTAGAGCGGTAAGGTTTGACACTGATTTAGAGCGGTAAA
>NC_068312.1:38517514-38522514 GCF_025860055.1 Xyrauchen texanus | reverse complement strand
CACACACACTACACCACACAGACAGATACACACACACACACACCACACCACACAGACAGATACACACACACACACACTACACCACAGACAGATACACACACACCACACCACACAGACAGATACACACACACCACACACACACAGACAGATACACACACACACACACTACACCACACAGACAGATACACACACACACACACACCACACCACACAGACAGATACACACACACACACCACACCACACAGACAGATACACACACACACACCACACCACACAGACAGATACACACACACACACACCACACCACACAGACAGATACACACACACACACCACACCACACAGACAGATACACACACACACACACTACACCACACAGACAGATACACACACACACACACACACCACACAGACAGATACACACACACACACACTACACCACACAGACAGATACACACACACACACCACACCACACAGACAGATACACACACACACACACACACCACACAGACAGATACACACACACACACACACACACACACACAGACAGATACACACACACACACACCACACCACACAGACAGATACACACACACACACACTACACCACACAGACAGATACACACACACACACCACACCACACAGACAGATACACACACACACACACTACACCACACAGACAGATACACACACACACACCACACCACACAGACAGATACACACACACACACTACACCACACAGACAGATACACACACACACACACTACACCACACAGACAGATACACACACACACACACACACCACACAGACAGATACACACACACACACTACACCACACAGACAGATACACACACACACACACCACACCACACAGACAGATACACACACACACACACACTACACCACACAGACAGATACACACACACACACACTACACCACACAGACAGATACACACACACACACACACACACACACAGACAGATACACACACACACACACTACACCACACAGACAGATACACACACACACACACACACCACACAGACAGATACACACACACACACACACACCACAGACAGATACACACACACACACCACACCACACAGACAGATACACACACACACACACTACACCACACAGACAGATACACACACACACACACTACACCACACAGACAGATACACACACACACACACCACACCACACAGACAGATACACACACACACACACTACACCACACAGACAGATACACACACACACACACACACCACACAGACAGATACACACACACACACACACACCACACAGACAGATACACACACACACACACACACCACACAGACAGATACACACACACACACACCACACCACACAGACAGATACACACACACACACCTACACCACACAGACAGATACACACACACACACACACACACACAGACAGATACACACACACACACACACACACACACAGACAGATACACACACACACACCACACCACACAGACAGATACACACACACACACACTACACCACACAGACAGATACACACACACACACACCACACCACACAGACAGATACACACACACACACACCACACCACACAGACAGATACACACACACACACTACACCACACACAGACAGATACACACACACACACCACACCACACAGACAGATACACACACACACACACTACACCACACAGACAGATACACACACACACACACACACCACACAGACAGATACACACACACACACACACACCACACAGACAGATACACACACACACACACTACACCACACAGACAGATACACACACACACACACACACCACACAGACAGATACACACACACACACACACACACACACACAGACAGATACACACACACACACACACACACACCACACAGACAGATACACACACACACACACTACACCACACAGACAGATACACACACACACACACCACACCACACAGACAGATACACACACACACACTACACCACACAGACAGATACACACACACACACACACACCACACAGACAGATACACACACACACACACTACACCACACAGACAGATACACACACACACACACTACACCACACAGACAGATACACACACACACACACACACACACACAGACAGATACACACACACACACACTACACCACACAGACAGATACACACACACACACCACACCACACAGACAGATACACACACACACACACTACACCACACAGACAGATACACACACACACACCACACCACACAGACAGATACACACACACACACACACACACACACACAGACAGATACACACACACACACACACCACACAGACAGATACACACACACACACACTACACCACACAGACAGATACACACACACACACACACTACACCACACAGACAGATACACACACACACACACACACATACACACACACACAGACAGATACACACACACACACACTACACCACACAGACAGATACACACACACACACACACACACACACACACAGACTACACACACACACACACACACACACACCACACAGACAGATACACACACACACACACACACACACACAGACAGATACACACACACACACCACACCACACAGACAGATACACACACACACACACACCACACAGACAGATACACACACACACACACACACACACAGACAGATACACACACACACACACACTACACCACACAGACAGATACACACACACACACACTACACCACACAGACAGATACACACACACACACACACACCACACAGACAGATACACACACACACACACACACACAGACAGATACACACACACACACACTACACCACACAGACAGATACACACACACACACACTACACCACACAGACAGATACACACACACACACCACACCACACAGACAGATACACACACACACACACACACCACACAGACAGATACACACACACACACCACACCACACAGACAGATACACACACACACACACTACACCACACAGACAGATACACACACACACACACTACACCACACAGACAGATACACACACACACACACACACCACACAGACAGATACACACACACACACCACACCACACAGACAGATACACACACACACACACTACACCACACAGACAGATACACACACACACACCACACCACACAGACAGATACACACACACACACACTACACCACACAGACAGATACACACACACACACACACACCACACAGACAGATACACACACACACACACTACACCACACAGACAGATACACACACACACACCACACCACACAGACAGATACACACACACACACCACACCACACAGACAGATACACACACACACACACACCACACAGACAGATACACACACACACACCACACCACACAGACAGATACACACACACACACACTACACCACACAGACAGATACACACACACACACACTACACCACACAGACAGATACACACACACACACCACACCACACAGACAGATACACACACACACACACTACACCACACAGACAGATACACACACACACACACTACACCACACAGACAGATACACACACACACACACACACCACACAGACAGATACACACACACACACACTACACCACACAGACAGATACACACACACACACACACACACCACACAGACAGATACACACACACACACCACACCACACAGACAGATACACACACACACACACACACCACACAGACAGATACACACACACACACACTACACCACACAGACAGATACACACACACACACCACACCACACAGACAGATACACACACACACACCACACCACACAGACAGATACACACACACACACACACACCACACAGACAGATACACACACACACACACTACACCACACAGACAGATACACACACACACACACTACACCACACAGACAGATACACACACACACACACACACCACACAGACAGATACACACACACACACACACACACACAGACAGATACACACACACACACACACACCACACAGACAGATACACACACACACACACACACCACACAGACAGATACACACACACACACACACACCACACAGACAGATACACACACACACACACTACACCACACAGACAGATACACACACACACACTACACCACACAGACAGATACACACACACACACACACCACACAGACAGATACACACACACACACACACACCACACAGACAGATACACACACACACACACACACACAGACAGATACACACACACACACACTACACCACACAGACAGATACACACACACACACACTACACCACACAGACAGATACACACACACACACCACACCACACAGACAGATACACACACACACACACACACAGACAGATACACACACACACACACCACACAGACAGATACACACACACACACACACTACACCACACAGACAGATACACACACACACACACTACACCACACAGACAGATACACACACACACACACACCACACAGACAGATACACACACACACACCACACCACACAGACAGATACACACACACACACTACAACACACAGACAGATACACACACACACACCACACCACACAGACAGATACACACACACACACACACACACACACACACACACAGACAGATACACACACACACACACCACACAGACAGATACACACACACACACACCACACCACACAGACAGATACACACACACACACACTACACCACACAGACAGATACACACACACACACACTACACCACACAGACAGATACACACACACACACACACACACACACAGACAGATACACACACACACACCACACCACACAGACAGATACACACACACACACTACACCACACAGACAGATACACACACACACACTACACCACACAGACAGATACACACACACACACACCACACCGACAGATACACACACACACACCACACCACA
>NC_068312.1:38502514-38512514 GCF_025860055.1 Xyrauchen texanus | reverse complement strand
ACAGATACACACACACACACCACACCACACAGACAGATACACACACACACACACTACACCACACAGACAGATACACACACACACACACACCACACAGACAGATACACACACACACACACACACCACACAGACAGATACACACACACACACCACACACCACACAGACAGATACACACACACACACACACACACACACACAGACAGATACACACACACACACACACCACACAGACAGATACACACACACACACACTACACCACACAGACAGATACACACACACACACACCACACCACACAGACAGATACACACACACACACACACACAGACAGATACACACACACACACACACACAGACAGATACACACACACACACACACCACACAGACAGATACACACACACACACACTACACCACACAGACAGATACACACACACACACACACACACACACACAGACAGATACACACACACACACACTACACCACACAGACAGATACACACACACACACACACACCACACAGACAGATACACACACACACACACTACACCACACAGACAGATACACACACACACACACACACCACACAGACAGATACACACACACACACACACACCACACAGACAGATACACACACACACACACACACACACAGACAGATACACACACACACACACTACACCACACAGACAGATACACACACACACACCACACCACACAGACAGATACACACACACACACACTACACCACACAGACAGATACACACACACACACACTACACCACACAGACAGATACACACACACACACACCACACCACACAGACAGATACACACACACACACACACACCACACAGACAGATACACACACACACACACTACACCACACAGACAGATACACACACACACACACACACACCACACAGACAGATACACACACACACACACCACACCACACAGACAGATACACACACACACACACTACACCACACAGACAGATACACACACACACACACCACACCACACAGACAGATACACACACACACACACCACACCACACAGACAGATACACACACACACACACACACCACACAGACAGACACACACACAGACACACACACACCACACCACACAGACAGATACACACACACACACACACACAAACACACACACCACACAGACAGATACACACACACACACACACACAAACACACACACCACACAGACAGACAGACAGACAGACAGACACACACACACACACACACCACACAGACAGATACACACACACACACACCACACAGACAGATACACACACACTCACTCACACAACACACAGACAGATACACACACACACACACACACACACCACACAGACAGATACACACACACACACACACACGCACACACACACAAACACCACACTTAGACAGATACACACACACCACACAGACAGACAGACAGACAGACAGACAGACACACACACACACACACACACCACACAGACAGATACACACACACACACACCACATAGACAGATACACACACACCACACAGACAGATACACACACACACACACCACACAGACAGATACACACACACACACACCACATAGACAGATACACACAACACACACACCACACAGACAGATACACACACACACACACTACACCACACAGACAGATACACACACACACACTACACCACACAGACAGATACAGACACACACACACACTACACCACACAGACAGATACACACACACACACACACTACACAGACAGATACAGACACACACACAACACCACACAGACAGATACACACACACACACTACACCACACAGACAGATACACACACACACACACACTACACCACACAGACAGATACACACACACACACACACTACACCACACAGACAGATACACACACACACACACACTACACCACACAGACAGATACACACACACACACTACACCACACAGACAGATACACACACACACACACACTACACCACACAGACAGATACACACACACACACACACTACACCACACAGACAGATACACACACACTCACTCACTCACTCACTCACACAACACACACACACACAACACACAACACACACACACACACATTCTAAAGACGGAACCGGTTGGCCATATGAGACATTTATACGTGAAACTAAACTGGAGACAGTGTCATCACAAGATACACAGATCTGACTGGAAAAACTCATTTGTTTTGATGCTCGTGTCAAGCGATCACACAAAGGTCATACGTACAGCAGACGTATTGATGTATGTCTCGAGGTTTTAAGCCGCACTGCATGCTTTTGTTGACAATGCTTGATAACATGGTGTCTGGGGACAGGCTGTTTGAACGGATGGAAAGGTCGGTAAACAAAGCTAACTGGATTTTTGGAAGCCTTCAATTTGGTCTTCAGAAATGGCGCATGAATGGATGGAGCGTTAAACTGAGATGACAGTGTACGGAAACACAAGGATTATATTAAAAGCTGCCAGAAATGAATTTGTAGCATATATGATGAAAATCATAATTGTTCCAATACATGAGAGGAATCAACGTTTCCAGCATCAGGTTCTTGGTTCACAAGGTTTACCTTCAAGATTGTGGAGGAACGGATCATACAGCAATCTGGTGACTCGATGGTGGTTTTGGATTTATTATTGCAGAATATTTTATGATTTTATTAGAGTGGAGTGATACTAGAGACATGAAAGTAGCACGGCCAGGGCTGGACTGGTAATCTGGCATACCGGGCATTTTCCCGGTGGGCCGATGCAATTTTGGGGGCGATCAGGGGCGGACTGGTCATCGGGAGAACCGAGCGGGCCGATGGGTCTGCCATGAAACGGGCCGAATGGGCCGAGGGTTACCATCATGGTGAAGTCTGTAGCTTGAGTCTATACCTTGAGGGACAAATCATTTGCAGTATTATATATACAGCTTTTACCTTTGAGCAATTGCTGTGCTAACTATAGGATAGTGACCAAGTTGCACTCAGTCGTGCTTCCCACAAGTGTCCCCAGAATGTGTCTGAAGTTTCAGCTCACGGATCATTTATTACATCATGTTATAAACGGCCCTTTTTGGGTGGAAGCAAAAACACGATGATTTCGTGTGTGTCTCTTTAAATGCAAATGAGCTGCTGCTCCCCGCCCCTTTTCCAGAAGAGGGCTGTGCCTTTAAAGCTCGTGCTTCTGTTACTACAGCAACAACAATTTGGGGCACATTTCCTTCAAAAACAAAACTTGTCCACTGCGTCTTCAGTGGCTCTGATGCCGGGAGTACATGAACACTCTTATGAACACTTATGACGCTTACGAGACATTATTCTTCTCACTGTATCTGCTCCAGGACTGTGTGTGTACATCACTCAGGGGAGGAGCTATGATAATAGGGCGGAGTCAGTCACCAGTCGTGGGCGTGGCTTAATCTTAATGTTCACTTATGATGCTTACGAGACATTATTCTTCTCACTGTATATGCTCCAGGACTGTGTGTGTACATCACTCAGGGGAGGAGCTATGATAATAGGGCGGAGTCAGTCACCAGTTGTGGGCGTGGCTTAATCTTAATGTTCACTTATGATGCTTACGAGACATTATTCTTCTCACTGTATCTGCTCCAGGACTGGGTGTACATCACTCAGGGGAGGAGCTATGACATTAGGGCGGTGTCAGTCACCAGTCGTGGGCGTGGCTTAATCTTAATGTTCACTTATGATGCTTACGAGACATTATTCTTCTCACTGTATCTGCTCCAGGACTATGTGTACATCACTCAGGGGAGGAGCTATGATAATAGGGCGGAGTCAGTCACCAGCTGTGGGCGTGGCTTGCTCTAACGTGCCGTCACTTTAGAGCAGAAATGAAAGCCGTTCATTTTGACACACTGTTTTTGATGAAAATAAATATTATATATGTTTAAAAATATATATATAAAATTAATTATATATGATTAGATTAATTTCAACCAAAGAGTCACTTTAGAAATCTCCGTGACTATTCCAGGTCTGGAAAACACCATTTTTTAAATGTCCTGATATTACCAGGTTTTCCATGACCACAGCACAGTTGTACCACTAGAACAGTTTAATGTGAAAATACACTTTGGGATGCTCTTGAGAAGCAGCAAGACCGTTTTTTCCATTTTGGCCACTGTGATGAGATTGAGATAACCCGATTAGAGTTTAATGACCACATGAATATTTAGAGATGTAATCGTTCTGTGGGTCTGTTTTTGAAGGTCTTTCCTCAGACATCACACAGACGCTTTCAACCTTCACAACTAACGCTGAATGCAAAGTTAAAATGCTTAATCAATATTTCACTAATGCACCTGTCTGTCACAATCCATGCAGTGTAACGCTCCAGAGTCACACTGATACAATCAAAAAGTGCATTTGAGTCTGAAGCATCTAAACAATCAGAACTCTAACAGAACAAAAAATATGTAAACAAAGTTATGACTGTTTTGAACTTTGCCGTGAGCACTACACTCAAGTATGCACTAATGACTGTCAAACCATAGACTGTAAAAAAAGATGGCCGACGCCCCTTCGCTCTTTTCCATTGGTGAGAACCGAAGCCGCCAGTGTCCCGATATGGCGCTGACATCTTGGGACTTGAGTCTGCGCAGTTGCGATTTCGGGACCAGACCTGCGCAGTAGTGAGCAGGAAGTAAAGCCGCGAAATCAAGGCCCCGCCCTCACTCTCGCTGAATCAATCGCAAGCACACGCCCCTTTTGACTTTTGACGGTGTGAAATAATGAATTATAGAAATGTAGATATTAAATTTAAAGCTCCAATCTCCCCAGTCCTCCGAAGATCCCGAAAAAAAGTCAGTTGGTGCTTCAGTGACTACTTCGCTCAGAGAACCTGTCAATCACAGCTGTCAATCATGATGTCACAGCAGCGTTTTTATAGCATCAAATAACTAAAAACAAACTTATTTTGAAAACAAACACTTGAAATGACATCAACGTGATAGAAACGACAGTAAATGACAGAAACTATCTTTGGAAAAAAGATATGTGAAGTGTAATTTAATTGTTTAGTTGGTCTCACGTCCCGTTGAATAACATGGGGAGGCGGGTTTATGACCTATACTAGGACCAGCCACCGGGGGGCGATCGAGACGTTTTGGCTTCACTTTTGAGGGCTTGTGCGGCACACTTGAGGCAAACCTGATCAGTTGTTTAATGCAACAATGTCTATGAAACTATCAGAACATCAGGGTTATTGAAATGTGAATCCTAGCGATGTTGAGGCACGAGCTCATCCAGGTTGTTGTCTGGTTTTAAATGAGCTTGTACAAGAGTTAAAGGTTATCAGGCGAAGCCATTGAGACACTGTCAGTTGCCCCAGGAGCTCAAGGGGTCAAAGGTCAGTCCATGGACACACTAAAGGCAGCGGTTGAGTGGACGGCACATACTTGCAAATATTTAAGGATCATTAACTTTTTTTTTATTGCTTTGACATGTTTTCATAATGACTAAAACTGAATTCTCAGAGTTTTTTCTATTGCTATAGTGGAGTGGTGGTGGTGTAGTGGGCTAAAGCACTGAACTGGTAATCAGAAGGTTGCTGGTTTGACCCCCACCATCACCACCATTGTGTCCTTGAGTAAGACACTTAACTCCAGGTTGCTCCGGGGGGATTGTGCCTGTAATAAGTGCACTGTAAGTTGCTTTGGATAAAGCGTCTGCTAAAACTGTAATGCAATGATGCTTTTATTTAAATACAGATTGCACCACATTATCGCCATGTACATTTTGTCATGTGCTATATCGACAGGTTTTCACGACACACTCCTTTAGCATTTCATTTGAATCATGCATAATAAATGGTACTAAACTCTAAACGTTGTGCTTCAGAAGACATTATAAGTGCCGTGTGCAGACGATCAGACGCACCTGTTCAAAGCTCTACTATTCTGTATCCTCTTCTAAAGTACCAGCTGATTCTCATTTAAGAAGAGGCCGTTTGAGTGGATTCAGTGTCTCATTCACTCCATCAAACCCAAACCAGCTCATCTCAGAGGAGACGCCTGTAAAGTAAAAACCCAAAGATAGAAAGGCAGGTTGAGTCTCAGCAAACCTTACCTGGAAGCAGTCCGTGCATTAATCATCTTTTTCCCGTTTGTAAGTCTTCATCGGATTGGCTAGTTTGATGCACTTTTTATCAGTCGCGTCCAATAGATTCCGGGTTGATGTGACGAGAGCTTCTGAGGATGAAATGACCACTGGATTTGCCAAAGTGTGCAAGGTTAGAGACATCAAATCTTTCGGCCTGATGGAGCGTGCGAGGGATAAAGGCGGCCGGTGACGACGGTTCAAGAGAGAGAGAATTACGGGCATGTCCGTCACGTGTGTGTTTATGTTTAATTAAACATTATTTATATTGACAAGCCGGTTCTCGCCTCCTCCTTGCCCGTCTTAACCCCCTTACATTGGTGCCGAAACCCGGGAAGGAGGAGGGATGCCCGTCGCAGAGTCCTCGACACTACCGTCCACCCGGGGAGCGCTGCTGCCATCTGCCGGGTGACGGGGTAGCACGGCCGCCAGACATGGGGAACG
Organism: Xyrauchen texanus; assembly: GCF_025860055.1. Lineage (NCBI taxonomy): Eukaryota > Metazoa > Chordata > Actinopteri > Cypriniformes > Catostomidae > Xyrauchen > Xyrauchen texanus. The sequence goes on along the minus strand of NC_068312.1, from coordinate 38,505,919 downwards.
GTCGTTGTCCGTGGGGTGAGTGGGGACTAGATTCACTGACCGCCTGGAGCGATGGAGCCGCTGCCAGGGGCGGAGGAGTGCCCTGCGGTCCCCAGAAACGCGGAGTGGTCGAGGGAAGTCCGCCATCCGCCTGGTGCGGTAGGGCCGCTGCCAGGGGCGGAGGAGTGTCCCCATGTGCCGCCAGAAAAGCGGAGGGGCGTTCTGTCCACTGGGGGTCGGAGGTTTGACTCCGGTTCGCCCGGAGAGGAGCGGCTGTCATCCGCCGGAGAGTGTGGAGGAGTGTTCGAGGACCACGCGACGGTACATCAGAGAACCGGTGAGTGAGCTGCTTCTCTCTCTCCTCTCTCTCTCTCTTTCGCACCATGTTGGCCTTTTCCCTCGCCTAATTTTTGTTGTTGTTGTTGTTGTTTTCCCCTCCTGTCTCCTCCCAGGTCGAGGAAGGCGGGGATGACCTGACGGGGCGCAAAGCACGCCCCTCCCCAGGGAAAGGGGGGTATGTCATGCCGGTGGCACCCTGGCCTGAGGTAACGCCGGGAGGAGTGTGGAGCGGAGGGGGGCGTGGCTGGAATGTCGCACGCCCGGTCCCAATCGGCCTGATGGGGCCGCCCGAGGGATAAAGGCGGCCGGCGAAAGGCGGCCACAAACACAAAAGCGCACAAACGCAAAAGCGCACAAGCACACAAGCACACAAAAACACAAAAGCGCACAAACGCAAAAGCGCACAAGCACACAAAAACACAAAAGCGCACAAACACACAAGCACACAAAAACACAAAAGCGCACAAACACACAAGCGCACAAACACAAAAGCGCACAAACACAAAAGCGCACAAACACACAAGCACACAAACACACAAACGCACAAGCACACAAACGCACAAGCATACAAGCGCACAAACACAAAAGCGCACAAACACAAAAGCGCACAAACGCACAAGCACACAAGCGCACAAGCACACAAGCGCACAAGCACACAAACGCACAAACACACAAGCACACAAACACACAAGCGCACAAGCACACAAACACACAAGCACACAAACACACAAGCACACAAACACACAAGCACACAAACACACAAACGCACAAGCACACAAACGCACAAACACACAAGCGCACAAACACACAAGCACACAAACACACAAACGCACAAGCACATAAACGCACAAACACACAAGCGCACAAACACACAAGCGCACAAACACACAAGCGCACAAACGCACAAACACACAAGCACACAAACACACAAGCACACAAACGCACAAGCACACAAACACACAAACACACAAGCACACAAACACACAAGCACACAAACACACAAGCACACAAACACACAAGCACACAAACACACAAACGCACAAGCACACAAACACACAAACACACAAGCACACAAACACACAAGCACACAAACACACAAGCACACAAACACACAAGCACACAAACACACAAACACACAAGCACACAAACACACAAGCACACAAACACACAAGCACACAAGCACACAAACACACAAACACACAAGCACACAAACACACAAGCACACAAGCACACAAACACACAAGCACACAAACACACAAACACACAAACACACAAACACACAAACACACAAGCACACAAACACTCGGTTGATTTAAATGACAGCAGGAGCCAGTGAAGTACAATTGTGTTTTTTAATGGACTCAAATCCCAAGAACAGTAAAACAGAACGGCAGAACTAAAGTCTCAGAGATTATATACCTTAGAAAAATACCCTGAATGAGAAACATCACAGGCAAGTTGTGAAACAGAAGAACAGTAGATGAGGACAGTAACTAACCGCTCTCATTGGTTACATTCCAGGTGAACGCATCACAGCATGACATCATCAAATATTCATATTCCATATGCTGTACATACCAAAACAAAACACTCCTACATCATCACTGTACAGCATCACGACTCATCACATATCTCGTCCCCGCTGTTTTAATCTATTTCTATATGACATAAACACGCTGTGATCCGTTTGCTGTCGAAATATTCCGAATCAAAGACCGTCGGTCACGTCACGAGTGCATTCAGAGTGGAACAGGTTAAACTGGACTTGCCAGAGAGTTTCATCAGTCCTGTGGAGAGAGACTTCTAATGGAAGCGCATCATATTAACTGAACACAGACACAAATTAACAAACTAAACTGACATCAAACCTGTCGGGAACACGTCTGACGGATTTATGCTTTCAGATGCTGTAATGTATCTGATATTGAGGGGCAGAATTCTCTTTATTGAATGCCAAAAAACTATGATGTTACGGGTGTGTGTGTGTGTGTGTGTGTTCGGTGTGTGTGTGTGTTGGATGTGTGTTTGTTTGTGTGTGCGTTGGGTGTGTGAGTGTGTGTGTGGGATGTGTGTGTGTTATGGATGCATGTTGGGTGTGTGTGTGTGTGTGTGTTTATGTGTGTTGGGTGTGTGTGTGTATGTGTGTTGGATGTGTGTTGGATGCGTGTTGTGTGTGTGTGTGTGTGTATGTGTGTTGGATGTGTGTTGGATGTGTCTGTGTTGGATGTGTGTTGTGTGTGTGTTGGATGTGTGTGTATGTGTGTTGGATTGTGTGTTGGATGTGTGTTGTGTGTGTGTGTGTGTGTATGTGTGTTGGATGTGTGTTGGATGTGTGTGTGTTGGATGTGTGTTGTGTGTGTATGTGTGTTGTGTGTGTGTTGTGTGTGTGTTGGATGTGTGTTGTGTGTGTGGGTGTATGTGTGTTGGATGTGTGTTGTGTGTATGTGTGTGTGTGTGTGTGTGTGTGTTGGATGTGTGTTGGGTTTGTGTGTGTGTATGTGTTGAATGTGTGTTGGGTGTGTGTGTGTTGGGTTTGTGTGTGTGTGTTTGTGTTGGGTTTGTGTGTGTGTGTGTGTGTGTGTTGAATGTGTGTTGGGTTGTGTGTGTGTGTGTGTGTTGGGTTTGTGTGTGTGTGTGTTTGTGTTGGGTTTGTGTGTGTGTGTGTGTTGAATGTGTGTTGGGTGTGTGTGTGTGTGTGTGTGTTGGATGTGTGTTGGGTGTGTTGCGTGTGTGTGTTTGGGATGTTTGTGTGTGTGTGTGTGTGTATGTGTGTGTGTTGGGGATGTGTGAGTGTGTGTGAGTGTGTGTGTGTGTGTGTGTGTTGGGGGGGTGTATTTAATTGTCATGAAAATAATGTCACAATGCAAAACTTGTGCTATTTAAAACAGGATTAATTCTTAATTTTTTTGTTCCTGAATTTGGGGTGAAAAAATATCTGGACAAGTTCTTGACAGGTTTTGTGAGATTCACACAATGTTGTGTAGATAAATGCACCGCTGCATGTCACATCTGAATAACTCCGGCATGTTCCCCGCTAGTGCAAACACATGTTCATGTCAAACGGCTCCGGCACTGTATCGATGTTTC
>NC_068312.1:38472514-38482514 GCF_025860055.1 Xyrauchen texanus | reverse complement strand
GTGAGTTGACATGTTGAAGCTGTGACCACAGAGACTTAAATGTTATTTGTTAAAAGAAATAAGAGAAAATATAAATGTGACAGGGAGGAGGGCGCTGCCAGGGACGGAGGAGACCCCTACCAGCCGCTAAAATGCAGTGGGGTCACCGAGAAGGCCATCATCTGCCAGGGGCGGAGGAGACCCCTACCAGCCGCTAAAACACAGTGTCACAGAGAAGGTCGTCATCTACCAGGGGCGGAGGAGACCCCTACCAGCCACTAAAACGCTGTGGGGTCACCGAGAAGGCCGTCATCTGCCAGGGGCGGAGGAGACCCCTACCAGCCGCTAAAACGCTGTGGAGTCACCGAGAAGGCCGTCATCTGCCAGGGGCGGAGGAGACCCCTACCAGCCACTAAAACGCTGTGGGGTCACCGAGAAGGCCGTCATCTGCCAGGGGCGGAGCAGACCCCTACCAGCCGCTAAAACGCTGTGGAGTCACCGAGAAGGCCGTCATCTGCCAGGGGCGGAGGAGACCCCTTCCAGCCGCTAAAACGCTGTGGGGTCACCGAGAAGCCTGTCATCTGCCAGGGGCGGAGGAGACCCCTACCAGCCACTAAAATGCTGTGGGGTCACCGAGAAGGCCGTCATCTGCCAGGGGCGGAAGAGACCCCTTCCAGCCACTAAAACGCTGTGGGGTCACCGAGAAGGCCGTCATCTGCCAGGGGCAGAGGAGACCCCTACCAGCCACTAAAATGCTGTGGGGTCACCGAGAAGGCCGTCATCTGCCAGGGGCGGAGGAGACCCCTACCAGCCGCTAAAACGCTGTGGAGTCACCAAGAAGGCCGTCATCTGCCAGGGGCGGAGGAGACCCCTTCCAGCCGCTAAAACGCAGTGGGGTCACAGAGAAGGCCGTCATCTGCCAGGGGCGGAGGAGACCCCTTCCAGACGCTAAAACGCAGTGGGGTCACAGAGAAGGCCGTCATATGCCAGGGGCGGAGGAGACCCCTACCAGCCACTAAAACTCAGTGGGGTCACAGAGAAGGCCGTCATCTGCCAGGGGCGGAGGAGACCCCTACCAGCCACTAAAACGCAGTGGGGTCACAGAGAAGCCCGTCATCTGCCAGGGGCGGAGGAGACCCCTACCAGCGGCTAAAACGCAGTGGGGTCACCGAGAAGCCCGTCATCTGCCAGGGGCGGAGGAGACTCCTACCAGCCGCTAAAAGGCACCGGGGTCACCGAGAATGATGTCATATGCGAGCGGGGAAGGGCTTACTGCCGATCGCTTGGAGCAGGAGAACCGTTGCCGGGGCGAAGGAGACCCCTGCCATCCACCAAAACGCGGCGGGGCGTTCCGTCCGCCAGGGGAGGAGTGGCTGTCATCCACTAGAGTTTGGAGGGGTGACCGAGGACCAGGCTATGGCGTATCAGAGAACGGCCGAGAACTCTCTCCCGCTGTCGCATCTGCGTTGGACTTTCCCGCTCTTTTGAGGGATGTACGTCATACAGGGGGAGGAGTGTGGCAAGGAGGAGGGCGGGGCCGGACCACGATGACACGCGCCCCTCCCCTAATCAGGCTAATCAAGCCATCAAGAGGGATAAACGCAGCTGGAGGTGGCAGTTCGGGAGAGAGAGAGCTACAGGCAGCTGCTCTGTATGTGTTTATGCATCCACCGTGAGCAGGAAGTGGGAAAGAGAAACTCAGAGTTACAGCTGATGACGACATTGTCTGATTTTTCCAAAGACAAAAATGTCCTTTAAATTTTGTCTCTGTCTCATCACGTCACATTCACTCACTTTTTAGTCAATTTTACCAACGGCATCGAATTTCAGTCTACAAAAAAAACAACATCTTTCAGTTGACGATAATGTGCAAATTAAATGTCAACAAATTTATCAAACTGTAACAGACCAAACAAATACTTTGACTAATGTCTAAACATTATACAGGGACAATCCACCGGGAGCAACCTGGAGTTAAGTGTCTTACTCAAGGACACAATGGTGGTGACTGTGGAGATCAAACCAGCAACCTCCTGATTACCAGTTATGTGCTTTAGCCCACTACACCATCACCATCCAAAGTGACTTACAGTGCACTTATTACAGGGACAATCCCCCCGGAGCAACCTGGAGTTAAGTTTCTAAGTGTTAAGGACACAATGGTGATGACTGTGGGGATCGAACCAGCAACCTTCTGATTACCAGTTCAGTGCTTTAGCCCACTACGCCACCACCACCAAGTATTTCTGCTTTTTAGAAGTACATATATTTTGTGAATTCCTCACATTTACGTAGACAGTTCTGGATATTGTGTTACATATTGCGTGTTCACAAAGCAAGTTAAACACCTGTTCGTTGCTTTAATGTCTGTGCAGATGTAAGTTGTAATGTGATGTTTGTGTTGTGGATATAGTGATTAATGTCACACATAGAGGACGTGTCTGAGTGAGGTAATTAAAGGAATATTCCGGGTTCAATACAAGTTGAGAAAAAAATAGTCTTTTCAAAAATGTCACTACTCTAGCATTTTTGTCATAGAAGTTTTCATCCAATCATTTTAGCATATAAACACTGCAACCAGAACTGCTATTAGAGCAGCTTAACTGACATCAACTCATGAAGAATACACAGAAGCTGAGGCGAGCACACCTATGCAAGTATACCTGCAGTTTAACTACTATTGTGTTTAACTAATGTTGCCATGCATTTAAAAAACGTTTCTTTTGGAGCGTAGATCATTTGAGAGTAAATTTAGTGAATTAATGAACAGTATTTTCCTTAGCCACCTTCGTCGCTGCTTGACTTTGATGACATGAAGTCATATCAGTAAACAGCAGTGTTACTTGGGTATCATCCCACAGCACAGTCACAAATATGCCAGAGCGGCCATAAAGTGGCATCACATGAAACAGGTCAATGCCAGTAACGACACCATATGTGGTGACTTGTGTCATGAATATTAATTACGTTGAGTCATGTGGGACATGTGTTTGCTAAGTCCAAGGACGCAGGGTTTGGCTGGTTAGCCTGGTCCAGTTTGTCCCTGTAACTACACCATCATGATGCTAGAAAGCATCTTTCTCCAATGACAATTTGGGGTGAAAATGAAAGATTAAAAATATGCCTCTTCCCAAAAAAACACCCTCCAAAGCGCCCTGAAGATGACTGAGGCCTGTCGACAGACTCATTCTCACACTGGGGCAGAAAATCTAAACGTTATTTCCTTAAAACATGACTGTAAAATGGTGCAAGAAAGTTCCCTGTTCCCACGATGACGGGAAAAGTCATAAAGAAACTCTTAATTCCACGACAGATTTCATTTGACAGTCCGAGTGTTGAAAAATGGAGCTGGCGACAGGCCGTGTTATTGTAGGAGAGACTACAGACGACGCAGACGCAGATCTTAGAGAAATATATTCATCTGTTTTAATAACATTTCACACAGTATATTCATCAACGCTGCACTGATGAGAGCAGGATAATAAATGAAAAGGGAAATTACAGTAAATGCTGATGGAAAAATATCCGCTGTCAAGAAAACCCCTTGCAAACGGAAAACTGACAACTGTGAATATTGGAGGAAAATGGGCCTAACACAAATATTTACTTCAGAAGTTTGGCAGCTCAGATTCACATGAATTACTAAAATGCTTTAATTTTCTTTTTTCTCCCTAAAAAAGTTGTTAAATCTGCTTCTATTTCAGTACAAAAACAAATACATGATCGGATCAAACCTCTAAGACTAAGTATTAAACGTTGTGATTCTGTTCCAGACATGAATGATCCATCATGTGTGTTGTTAAAGACGTACATTTAAGGAGACACTCGAGTCATATCTAGAGAGCAGAATATCACAGAGACTTGAGCTAACCACACCACAATAACCACAAAGTGACATGCTAAAACCACTCAAAAGACCATAGCAACCACATAGCAACTCATTAAAACCACTCAAAAGACCATAGCAACCACATAGCAACTCATTAAAACCACTCAAAAGACCATAGCAACCACATAGCAACTCATTAAAACCACTCAAAAGACCATAGCAACCACATAGCAACATGCTAAAACCTTTCAGAACACCTTAACAACCACATTGCAACATGCTAAAACCACTCAGAACACCTTAGCAACCACATAGTAACATGATAACATACTATACGTACTAAAACAACATACTATAACCACTCATAAACACCATAGAAACCACATATTGGCATGCTGAAACCACTCAAAACACCTTAGCAACCACAAAATAATGTGCTAAACCACTCAGTACACATTAGCAACCACATAGCAACATGCTAAAATCACTCAACCCTCCCAAGCAACCACATTGCGATATGATTCAACTTTTCAAGACACCTTAGTGAGAACATAGCAACACATTATCTCCACTGAAAACACCTTAGCAACCAAATAGCAACGTGCTAAAAAAAACACTCAGAACACCATAGCAACCACAGAAACATGCTAAAATCACTCAACACACATTAGCAAACCCCTTAGCAACACATAAACACTCTAAAAATCACTCAGAATACCTTAGCAACTACATGGCAACATGCTAAAACCACTCAAAAACCCTAACCGACCACATAGCAATATGCTAAAACCACTCAAAACACCTAAGCAACACATAAACACGTTGAAATCACTCAGAACACCTTAGCGACCACATAAACACTCTAAAATCAAAGCACCTTAGCAACCACATAAACACTCTAAAATCAATCAAAACACCTTAGCAACCACACAAACACTCTAAAATCAATCAAAACACCTTAGCAACCACACAAACACTCTAAAATCAAAACACATTAGCAACCACACAAACACTCTAAAATCAAAGCACCTTAGCAACCACATAAACACTCTAAAATCAATAAAAACGCCTTAGCAACCACACAAACACTCTAAAATCACTAAGAACACCTCAGCAACCACATAAACACTCTAAAATCAAAACACATTAGCAACAACACAAACACTCTAAAATCAAAACACCTTAGCAACCACACAAACACTCTAAAATCAAAACACATTAGCAACCACACAAACACTCTAAAATCAAAGCACCTTAGCAACCACATAAACACTCTAAAATCAATAAAAACACCTTAGCAACCACACAAACACTCTAAAATCAAAACACATTAGCAACCACATAAACACTCTAAAATCAATCAAAACACCTTAGCAACCACACAAACACACTATAATCACTAAGAACACCTTAGCAACCACACAAACACTCTAAAATAAATCAAAGCACCTAAGCAACCACACACACTCTAAAATCAAAGCACCTTAGCAACACATAAACACTCTAAAATCAATCAAAACACATAAACACACTAAAATCACTAAGAACACCTTAGCAACCACATAGCTACATGCTTAAACCATCCACAACGCACACAGAAAAGAACCACTTTACTCTTTCTTCAGAGGATTTACAAATGTATTGCTGTCATTTGGTTAGCTTGTCTGTTAAACGGTATTGTGAAGTTTGTCTTGTTTTAATGAAACTAAACAGAAGTCTTACAGCGAGAAACACACGCACGCACAACACAGTAAAATGTCCAGACAAACAAAAACACACATGCAACTTGTTCTGCAGCGCACATTCGTCTAAGCCCTGGGAAAGGAAAAATACATTAAAAAAAAGGTGAAATAAAAAAATCCCACACACAAACTCCCTTCTGGCGATGTGTAAAGCTGACACAGCGAGTCATAAACCCAGAGGATTAGATTACGCCACACACACGGGCATATCGCTCACTGCGATCGGACATTTATCAGAGAAAACAAACAGTACATTTGTAACGGTCTGAAGGAGCCGCGGCAGGTTTCCACTGCTGAAGGTGTTCAGGAATGAACCCGTCTGGAGCTGATAAAGCAGACGCGCTCTACAGATGTTTACCTGCACAGAAAGACGCACGGACGACACGCAGCACTGCACATGTTCAACATAAAATACCCTGGAAACATGCAGGAAGATGAGCACGTTGTGATCAGCAGACCGTACCGGCTGAGAACAGATATTGGCAACACAGGCTGTTGGTGTTAAGCAGGGTCACAAGGTCACACTAAAGACCCATGTGAGGATAGGCCTGAGTGAGTGTGCATACAAACTTCTCTTTCTCTGCAACACATATCTGAATTTGTTGTAAGTCAAGCATCACTATTACAATTACTGATTTAAACACCTCTAACTGAACGTGAGCTGCACATCTCAACGGCTGTTCTTTGTGTCGTGGGGCCCCTGACCCAGCGGATGTGGCCTCAGATCAGGGCCATTGTGCTCCCGAGAGATCTTGAGCTCTGCGTCTGACCCCTGCGTCCCAGTTCAACACCAGTGAGACAGACACGCTCTGTTACACTTCCACAAAACTCCAAGAAGAGCTGAAACTCTGCTGGACGCACCATGAGAGACTCGCGCCTCGTTACTATTCATCAGAGAAGCCAATGAAATCAAAATAAAAGTTTTCATATATACAGTATTGCTAGTGTACTCCTAAAAGACCAAATAAACTAAATGCAGATTTAAATCATTTTGTGTCATCCAGAAAAACACTGATGACTCAGCTGTGCTCAACCGAGTGATGAATGAACCAGAAGTAACAGCTATTTTTAACATCTCTTTATAGACTCATTGTTCAATCAGACCGTCAGACGTAGAGACGTGTTTACACGAAATTGGATTCTAAATGCAAGAAGCTCATTTTATTTCTGTTTTGTGATGAGATCATGTTACATCAATATTGCATACACTTATGTTCATACTTTATTTTGTTTCCCAAACATCCATTACTCCACTCAAAACACTTTAGCAACCACATATATATGCTAAAATCACCCGAAACACCTTAACAACCAAATAGCAACATGCTAAAACCACTCAAAACACCTTAGCAATCACATAAACATGCTAAAATGACTACAAACACCTTAGCAACCACAGATAAACATGATAAAATCACTCAACACACCGTAGCAACCAAATAGCAATACGCTAAAACCACTCAAAACACCTTAGCAATCACATAAACATGCTAAAATAACTAAAAACACCTTAGCAACCACAGATAAACACGTGAACACTCTAAAAATCACTCAGAACACCTTTGCAACCACATAGCAACATGCTAAAATCAATTAAAGCACCTTAGCAACACAAAAACATGCTAAAATAACTCAGAACACCTTAGCAACCATATAGCAACATGCTAAAATCAATCAAAACACCTTAGCAAAACATGAACGCTCTAAAAATCAATCAAAACACCTTAGCAACCAAATAGCAACATGCTAAGAACCACTCAAAACACCTTAGAAACCACAGATAAACATGATAAAACCACTCAAAACACCTTAGCAACCAAATAGCAACATGCTAAAATCAATCAAAACACCTTAGCAACCAAATAGCAACTTGCAAGAACCACTCAAAACACCTTAGAAACCACAGATAAACATGATAAAACCACTCAAAACACCTTAGCAACCAAATAGCAACAAGCTAAAATCACTCAAAACACCTTAGCAACCAAATAGCAACTTGCTAAAACCACTCAAAACACCTTAGAAACCACAGATAAACATGATAAAACCACTCAAAACACCTTAGCAACCCAATAGCAACTTGCTAAAACCACTCAAAACACCTTAGAAACCACAGATAAACATGATAAAACCACTCAACACACCTTAGCAACCAAATAGCAACATGCTAAAATCACTCAAAACACCTTAGAAACCAAATAGCAACTTGCTAAAACCACTCAAAACACCTTAGAAACCACAGATAAACATGATAAAACCACTCAACAAACCTTAGCAACCAAATAGCAACATGCTAAAATCACAACACCTTAGCAAAACATGGAAGCAAAGTGTATTACAATTAAACAATTTCCATAAAGATTTTTGTGCATTAAATAATAAATGAGTGCACAATAGACACATTTTCACTAGTGGACTTTTGCCAAGCCAAAAAAAAAAAGGGGGTATAGGTCAAAGCATTTCATTAACATAATTTACATAGGAGATGGAAAAGAGAAAGATTTTAAGCTGTTTTTGAGTGACAGTGATGGGCGATTTAATGTCTGCGATCACAGCAGGAGTAAAACTGTTATCCGTATCATTACAAGCAGATAGAATGACATGTTTACATTACAACACGTCACAAGATCACCAAACGCTCCAAATGACCTCATGTATCCAACTCACTCTTAGTCAACACACAGCGAGAGCAGCCGTTCTCAGCACAGCGTGTGCATGAACAGCCCACTGACAGATTAACACGATGAATGGGGGTCGTTTACGAGTCACCTTGTTTCACTCCGTTCCTTTTATCAGTGTACCGCTCCCGCAAACTGACTGACTCAAAGTGGCACCATCAAACATCTGAGATGTTCTTTGGTGGAAACCCCCCTCCCGTAAAGCTCAGAGAATGCATGCAATGAGTGAATATTTCAACAGAGTCTAATAAATGCAGTGAATGCAATGGTGGCATCTCGCCCAGTGGTTGGTAAACGCAGCAGATAAAAGCACGATTCTGGGTCTCACAACACGCAGCGGGGTTCTCAGTCAGGTCCATTAGGATTAGTCCACTTCTGCAGGAGTTTGTGGGAACTTTAGATGACCACAGACAGGAAATGGCCGCTCAAACGCAGATCTGTTGATCTGAAGTGATGTTTCAGCGTGACTGAAGGACTTTTGGTGATATTGAGGAGCTCAGAGGGAGATCAGGTACCGAGGAGACACCAGCGTGTGGTTCAGAGGCGGGATAAATGAAGCGCAGTAAGTTGGGTCAAAGTTTCTATAGAATCTTTTGAAAATGTTAATGAGACTTTGAGTCGGATTACACGGCTGGGCTTAAAGTCAGGTGCACTTTGAGGTCCACACAATAGCAGAGGTGCGGTGAGGGTGAAGGGCGGCGGTTACTCACCGTGACTCACGGTCCGATAGGAAAAGATTAGAGAATAAACATTTCTTCTAATAACACTTAGTAAGCGTTTAGGCGCTGAATACACAAGGATGTTAAGTTCTCAATTGGAGACAGGTCAGGACTGCTGGCCCTAGTGGGCTAAAGCACATAACTGGTAATCAGAAGGTTGCTGGTTCGATCGCCACAGCCATCACCATTGTGTCCTTGAGTAAGGCACTTAACTCCAGGTTGCTCCGGAGGGATTGTCCCTGGAATAAGTGCACTGTAAATCGCTTTGGATGGTGATGGTGTAGTGGGCTAAAGCACATAACTGTAATCAGAAGGTTGCTGGTTCATTCCCCACAGCCACCACCATTGTGTCCTTGAGTAAGACACTTAACTCCAGGTTGCTCCGGAAGGATTGTCCCTGGATTAAGTGCACTGTAAGTCACTTTGGATAAAAGTGCTTCTGGACAGTGTTGATGTATAGCTTCTCCTTTGCAAAGTAAAGCTTGCATCTGTGGATGCAGCGGCGAATGGTGTTGACCGTCAAAGGCTTACTGAAGTATTCCTAAGCCCAGGTCATAAAATCCTTTCCAGACACATGCCGGTTTTTAAGACAATGACGTCTGAAGGATCGGAGGTCACATGCATTCAGAAGTGGCATTCCGACAGGGTGATTAGGACCCCGATGCAAAGCGGAGGACTTTTGTATCAACTTAAAGGGATTTATTTTGCGATAACAACCGACTGACTGTTCATTATCCCGCTTATTCCACTGTGTGGAGAAGGGGGCGTGTTCGAGCGACATTCTGTGGAGAGCGAGGCCGGGAAAGGAAAGCAGTAAGGATTGACACCTGGGGAAAATATCTCTAACAGCTCTTTTGTTTTGCAGTGAGAGCTGGATAAGGGCAGTCCAGACTGGGACGGCAGAGAGAGAGAGAGCCAAGCTTGAAGCTGTGTGTGAGTGTTGTGCTGAAAAGCAAACCGTGTGTGTGAAAGCAAGTAATACAAATTTGGATTGTTCATCCGGCTCCCGCTTCCACCTTCCTACCTGAACAAGTGGCTTGCCAAAGTGGTGAC
>NC_068312.1:38412514-38462514 GCF_025860055.1 Xyrauchen texanus | reverse complement strand
ATCAAGCCCCTGAGAGGGATAAAGGCTGACTGCGGAGGATGGTGCAGGAGAGAGAGATCGTTTACGGACATGACCGTTATTGTGCATGTGTTTGTCTTTTGTTTAAGTTTCTTATTAAACTATTGTTTATATTGTCAAGCCGGTTCTCGCCTCCTCCTTTACCGTTTATATCGCTTTACACTGGTGCCGAAATCCGGGAAGGAGGAGGGATACGCCGCTGTGGAGTTCTCGCCACTACCGTCCACCCCAACGGAGCAGCCGCGGCCATCTTTCGGGGGACGAGGAGCCCGGTCGCCTGGAAGCGGAGGAACGGTCGCCGACCGCGAGGGGAGAAGGGGCTCCTAACCGACCGCCTGGAGAGGTCAGGGCCGCTGCCAGGGGCGGAGGAGTCCCCTACCAGCCGCTGAAACGCGCCGGGGTCTGAGATCGCTGCCGACTGCCTGGAGCGGGAGAACTGCTGCCAGGGGCTAGAGAGACCCCTTCTGTTCCCCGAGAACGCGGCGGGGCATTCCGTCCTCCAGGGGCTGGAGGACTGCCTCCGATCCACCCGGAGAGGTGAGGCTGTCGTCCATTAGAAGGTGGAGGAATGGCCGAGGAACAAGCTACGGCGTATCGGAGAACTGGTGAGTAAGTGTTTTTTTTTCATCTCTCTCTCTCTCTCTCTCTCTCCCTCTCACTGCCACTCCGCATTGGACTTTTCCCTCTTTTCCCTAAAATTTCCCTCTTATGTTTTACAGTGGTTTTTTGGGGGTACTACACTGTTACAGGAAGTACCCCCCATTTTTATTATTTCTGTTTCCCTCCCCTTTTGCTTTTGCTTAGTGCATACCAATAAACTTATCGTGGTACATTTCACCCCTTTCTCTCAAATGCAACTGACTCACATGCCGAACTAAACGAACGACGCGCCTCTCGTGAGTCAGCGAGCAGATCTTTGATCATGAACGTGGTGACGGATTGATTCATTCATTTCATTGGCAAATGAGTATTCCAGTATATTCAGTTTGTTCATGAATGAGACGACTCATATTATTGAGACTTAAACGACCGACTTGACTGGTTCATTGAAGGGTGTATTCGTTAAGCAGGTGAAACCAATGATATGTTTCTTCACAGCTCTCACTGGAATACTACTGGCTCGTGCTATAATCAGTCTTTACATGCATAAAAAGCCACCATTGGCTCATTGGCTTCGAAAAGGAGATACGAGAAATGATTCATTCAGAAAAGAATGATTTGTTCAGAAAAGAAGCATCACTAGGAACTAGTCCTTACGGTATAGCCGATATTATAACATGGCGTCAAGCTGGATAGCTCCGCCCACAGTGAAACCTCATTGGTCCAAATCCTGCTTTGCATAACTATATATTAAACATCAAGAAGGATACGCCGTTGTAGATTTCTCGCCACTACCGTCCACCCCAACGGAGCAGGGGTGACGAGGAGCCCGGCCGCCTGGAAGCGGAGGAACGGCCGCCGACCGCGAGGGGAGAAGGGGCTCCTAACCGACCGCCTGGAGCAGTCAGGGCCGCTGCCAGGGGCGGAGGAGTCCCCTACCAGCCGCTGATACGCGGCGGGGTCTGAGACCACCGGCCGCGAGCGGGGAGGGGCTCGCTGCCGACCGTCTGGAGTGGGAGAACCGCTGCCAGGGGCGGGGGAGACCCCTTCTGTTCCCCAAGAACACGGCGGGGCGTTCCGTCTGCCAGGGGCTGGCTGTCGTCCGATAGAGGGTGGAGGAGTGGCCGAGGAACAAGCTGCGGCGTATCGGAGAACTGGTGAGTACGGTTTTTTTTTTTCAACTCTCTCTCTCTCTCTCTCTCACACTGCGTTGGCCTTTTCCCTCTTTTCCCTAAAATTTCCCAGGATTTGGACCACAGTGAAACCTCATTGGTCCAAATCCTGCTTTGCATAACTATATATTAAACATCAAAAAGGATTCTGGATGGACGTCCTGGTGCCGTGTCACACAACATTTCCCCTTTCAGAAAAACGACTTGTCGCTGGAAATCTAAAACAAGGTGGAACAAGAAATCTTACCTAGAAGTTTGCGAATTTATGCACATTAAAAGCATGCAATCAATCACATTAATCGTTCATTTATTCGCTTAGGAAGCAACTCCACAACAACAAAGCAACAAAGACGCTCACATATTCAAAAGCGACATCTGATAAAACATGAGCACGTCCTGTAATAGTTTGCCAGTTTGTCATTCTGTAGGCCAAAGAAGCTTTTAAGCAACATTCATTTGTAGCATAAACGCTCTTCTGTCTACAGCATTATGCAATTGTACCGAACGCTCATTTAATGTAGATGAGCTCGACTCTTTCCACACAGCAGACGCACATGTGAGTCCTCACTTAGCACAAGCACCTCTGATTAAAGAAAAGAGCATCTGTCTGGAACGATGAATTAAAGAGCGTTCACGTGCGCTCACATTTTCTTCTCAGCGTGCATTTATCACTCGAGCACACAAAGAGACTGTGACGAAGTACATCAGCTGACGAAGTTTTGGATGGAGTTTACTGCCGTCTGAAGCTCTGAAGTCTTTCCTTTTAAATATCAAGAGCAATCTGCACCGTAGAGGAATGGAGGGGACAAGAGTGTGCTAATGTTCAGATGAACAGACAGACAGTGGCAGTAAAACTCATCAGGATGGATGCATAAAAACGGCTCGCAGGCGCTCAATAGGTGAACGGTAAAATAAACAGGACGGAGTTGACGTTGATTCATGAGTTTAGATCTATTTCCCACAGACGTGACCTTTCCTTTACACATCATTTGATGTGAGCAGGTCTGTTATGCAGCTTTCTTTAAGTCAACATGCAACAGCTTGCACAATAGAGGTGGAAACCAGCAGAGATGTTATATCGATATCTGGGTTGAAGTGCGATAATATTGCAATAATTGATGTTATGTGTGCTACGATTGAAACCTATTATAAATATATAAACAAAACTATAAACTTAATATATGAAATATGTTGTGACCGGGTTTGGATGGGCAAGGAGGCGGCGGGAACCGGCTGCAAGTACTATTTAATTTAACAAAAAGACATAAACACACACACGGCAGCTACGTGTGGCTCTCTCTCTCCCAAACTGCTGCTTAAGGCTCGGCTTTATCCCTTTCCTCGGTTGAATAGCCCGATTGGGCGGCGTCCATGCGCATTCACAGCTTGGCCCCGCCCTCCTCCTCGTCACACTCCTCCCTCCTTTGTCTCATGCCGGGGAACCAGCAGGCTTTACCCACCTTTCGAGACACGAGAGGGAGACAAGTGGAGGGAAAAGAGGAGAGGGAAAGATCGAGGCAGAGTGACAGTGACACGCCGTCGCCGGGTCCTCGACCACTCCTCCACCCTCTGGCGGACGACAGCCACTCCTCCCCGGGCGGACAGCAGCGAGTCCTCCGACCCCTGGCGGATGGAACGCACCTCCGCGTCCAGGCGGCCGGTAGTGACTTGTCCGTCCCCCACCGGACGGAAGTGGCGAGGACTCCAGGACAGCGCATCCCTCCTCTTTCACAGGCTTCACAATGTAACAGGGTTTAAAATGGGCAAGGAGGCGGCGGGAACCGGTTTCCACAGTTCACGTGAGTCATAAGACGAATTTTCAGCATCATTCAAATAAACATAACACAAGACTCTCTCTCTCTCAGGGGTCACACACGAAGACTCTGGTCTGTCTCTCCTCTCTCTGTGAACTGCCGCATCCGGCTCGGCTTCATCCCTCTCCTCGGCTGATTAGCCCACCGTCCTCCTCCTCGTCACAAAGACAAATGAGTACTATATTCATAAAAATTACTACTTTGTCATGTCAATGTTCTGAGCAATGGTGGTGCATTATCAGTATCACATACGTGTGTACAGAAACATATTAAACAGGCTTATAATATATTATTAGTTGTTTAAATACCGTTCGTTACTCAAGGTGACATTGTGACATTTCTATTTGACGAAAAATCAACGTGGAAGTGAACTATAGCAAGTTTAACACATGAACAGCATGAGCTGTTATTTAATTAATGATTTAAGTTGAGCTTCTGTTTAGACTCAATAAGCGCCTGAGAAAACACACGTGTAACTTATGTGTAGCTTACTGTATGTGTTATGTGTTTTGTTAGATCATTCGTGATAGATATTTGTGCAGGGTCACTAAAGAAAAGAGGTATTTAAGAATGACTGGTAAAACACTCATGCAAACGGAAAAATGCTAAATCAGCTAAGCACAACGCACACAGGCCGACCTCCAACTCCAACACGCTTTACTGAAACTGATCATCTCCAGACAAACGAAGGGGGAATTAAAGATTGTGTCAGTTTAAACTAACCCCGACAGAAGCAAAATAAAGTGTTAAGAGAACTGCACACGTCCACATATGATTGAAATGCCTTAAACAGCAGTTCAAGTCTTCAAGTGCATCATTGGGAATCTTGAGGCTTTGAGAATCGCACTTTTCTGAACCGTGTGTGTATGTGTGTTTACACTGGAACTGTCTCCACATTGCATTAGTCATTTTAGGTAAGAGCGACACAAATGGAGCGGTGAGAGGTTACGCATCCATGCAAAAATTTGGTGTGGTTTATATTCCTGGCAGCCAAAACAAGAGCGCAGAGGCCGTGCATTCAGTGTCAGGCTGCGAAACCCCATTAACACATAAATCAGAAATGCGTAGAGCTTTACACACCATTACACAAACCGCAAAATGTTCGTTGACATTTGCTAAGGTAAATATTTTAGTGCCATGTCCGCCTGTGCTTAATTAATGCATCCGAACCAAAGAAAGCTTGTTCAGTGAACAAAGATGCATTTGAACTGCAGTATGATACAAATTTGTACAAAGTTATACATAAAACACACTTATGATTTGTGTTTGTAACCTGATCTGTACTCGGAGTGTTTCTTGCTACAATAATAAGGTACAACAGCAGGAATCTGGAAAGGCATTTTTGGAACACAGTGATATTTTCATCTTTGCATGCATCACTGACTTCAGTGTATTACTGCAGAGTAATAGAGATTTTAATTACGTCCGTTCATTACCCTGCGCTTGCCCTCGAGTCACTCCAAACCTGTGTGACTTTTTCATTTCTGTCAATTCACAACAGAACATTGGAAAGGGATTCATGGAAAGGAGGAGGCGAGAACCGGCTTGAGAATAAAAATAATAGCTTAATAAGAATCTGAAACAAAAAGACAAACACACACAGTGTCGGACAGCTGCCCGTAACTCTCTCTCTCTCTCTCTCTCTGACGTCTCCAGTCAGTCTTTATCCCTCTCGGAGGTTTGATTAGCCTGATTAGGGGCCGGGTGTGACCCGCCCGGGAATCACGACCGCCCTCTGCCCTGTCACATTCCTCCCACGTTCTCTCAGGCCGGGGTATCCCTGGCATGACGTACACCCCCCTTTCACTGGGGAGGGGCGTGCCTTCTGCCCCGTCTGCCGGCAGGTCATCCCCGTCTACCTGGATGAGGGAAGGGACAAAGGGAGGCAAACAAAAAAAAATCTGTGGCACCTACACGCCGTAACGGCGATCGTGCAAAATTAACAAAAATGAGGCCGCCGACCGCGAGGGGAGAAGGGGCTCCTAACCGACCGGCTGGCGCGGTCAGGGCCGCTGCCAGGGGCGCAGGAGTCGCCTACCGGCCGTTGAAACGCAGCAGGGTTTGAGACCGCTGACCGCGAGCAGGGAGGGGCTCGCTGCCGACCGCCTGGAGCGGGAGAACCGCTGCCAGGGGTGGGGGAGACCCCTTCTGTTCCCCGAGAACACGGCGGGGCGTTCCATCCGCCAGGGGCTGGAGGACTGCCTCAGATCCGCCCGGAGAGGCGCGGCTGTCGTCCGATAGAGGGTGGAAAAATGGCCGAGGAACAAGCTGCGGCGTATCGGAGAACTGGCGAGTAAGAGTTTTTTTTTTTCATCTGTCTCACCTCTCTCTCTCTCACGGCCACTCTGCGTTGGCCTTTTCCCTCTCGTTTAAATTTTAGTGTTTTTTTTGGGGGGGTACTACACTGTTACAGGAAGTACCCCCCATTTGAATTATTTCTGTTTCCCTCCCCTTGTCCCCTCCCTCGTCCAGGTAGATGGGGATGACCTGCCGGCAGACTAGGCTTAAAGCGCGCCCTCACCCAGGGAAAGAGGGGGGGGTGTACGTCAGGCCGGGGGCTCTAAACCTATATGAGCATATAGGTTTAGAACAACATGAGGGTGAGTAAACAATGACAGAGTTTACTACTCTTAAGAAAAGAGTGGAAATGCAAATATTCTGTTACAGTTTTGTTGACAGAGAAATAATTTCTTTGATATGTTTACAAGCTTGTTCAAACCTTGATGCAATTCCTGTGATTATTGAGGAAAACTGGCGCAAAGGTCGATTGTCTGTGACCTACAGGATGCATCTGCATCACTGTTAAATCGCACGGTAGTTTCACACATCCCGAATCAAAGCGTACGAGGCGAGAGAACGCAACGCCAGACTGGACGATCACATTCCTGCATTATTCCCGTGCATCAAATCAAAGCAGATGAAACGTCAAAAATGTTGTTTTCTGTGCGTTTCTGACGACACTCTGACCTCTGCATTCTCTTGTGCTTTGTGGCCGTGCCAGTGTACGCTGTACAAACATCTGCGCCCGCGAGCTCGCAAAGCAACACTGCCAAAGATGCCACGAGCCGACCTCAAGACAAACAGGTTACTCGGTGGAAATGAATATTTGTTTAACATCTTGCTTTGAGTCCGTGTGCTTGAAGACGGCAGCTCGGCCTGTTTTTGCTTCTCTAATCCATCACTCCCCCCTCACGGAGAACAGAGATGGTCAAATAACCAAAAACAACCGGCTACAGCTGTGCAGTTCATTACAGCTCGTACTGACAGTATCAAGACCTGACAAATACATTTCTGGATCCCAATTTTAGAATCCGCCTAAGTGAGACCCATTGTGTGCGCGATAGAGACTGAAAAGGACGTAGCCGTTCATCAAGCTGCATTCGGGTATAATACCTGCAAATTAAACTTCAGCACTCAATCTTTAATATCTGTATGTACTGTATAGGCTTTAATAATGTACTGGCAATGTAAAATTAAGTTTCACTTACCAATGAAATAGGCCATTTGATCCTCTTAATAAAATGTACAAAATACTGGAAGACTTTGCTCATCTTTTAATTACAGCATGCCCACTGATTTAATGGCATGTATACATTTACTGGTATGAAAGATTAATACCTAAAAAAGTGTGTCTATTTTCTCTATCTGCAAAAAAATAAAATAATAATAATAATTAAAAAAAATTTTATATATATATTTCTTATTTTACTTAATAATTTTTAATTTAATTTTTATAATTTTTTAATTATATTTATTTTATTTCTATATATGTATATTTTTATATATATATATTAGTTATTTTACTTATATATACATATTTTTATTTTATTTTTATAATCTTTTAATTATATTTATTTTATTTATATATTATATAATATTTTTATTTATATATATATATATATTTATATATATATATATATATATATAATTTATTTAAAAAATTA
This sequence comes from Xyrauchen texanus, assembly GCF_025860055.1. Classification (NCBI taxonomy): domain Eukaryota; kingdom Metazoa; phylum Chordata; class Actinopteri; order Cypriniformes; family Catostomidae; genus Xyrauchen; species Xyrauchen texanus. The sequence goes on along the minus strand of NC_068312.1, from coordinate 38,454,966 downwards.
TTACAATTAAATACAAAATTAAATAAAACATTTTTATATATATATTTCATATTTTACTTAATAGAAATTTTTTATATAATTTTTATAATTTTTTATTTTTTTATTATATATATATATATATATATATATATATATTAGGGCTGTCGATTTAATGCGTTAATTCAGAGCGATTAATTTTACAAAAAATAACGCGTTAAAACAAATTATGCAATTAATTGCAAAGCACCGAATGCCCCCAAATAATCGCAATAAATGCTTGTAGTACCACCTGTTTACTCCAGGGGGCAGTAAGTGAAACTTCAGCTGTATGAGCAACACACAGTTTATACAGTGAACAAACATTCAGCAGAACAACACAAACATGCGTTACATTCTTGCTTTCAAAACACTTGATGGAGCGCAACTCTGAACTATGAGATCTCAAGATGAGTTTAAAGATTGAGTATTAAACTATATTTAACGACACAGTGACCTAAACATGAATGTTTATGATGCAACACACCCGAGACGCTACACAAGCATGTCTGACGCAGGTGTACATTGACGGTTCTTAAACAAGCTCTCATAATAAATCTCTGATTGATAAATTCACTTGTGTAATGGATTACTGTGAACTGTGTGTCAATGATTGACTTATGATCAATAATATGATATTAAACAATACATTGTATTCTAAAGACGCTTTATGTGTTGTCTTATCAATGAGGAACTCTTCTGCTAAAGGACCGTCAATGTTTGTCAAATCAAATCAAATCAAATCACTTTATTGTCACACTACCATGTACACAAGTGCAACAGTAGGTGAAATTCTTGTGTGCAGTTCCGAGCAACATAGCAGTCATGACAGTGACGAGACATATACCAATTACAATAAACAACATACTTACACAAAACAATTTACATATCAAATGTACACATACTTACACAAAACAATTTACAAATCAGATGTACACATACTTACACAACACAATAATTATATACAATGCAGAATATAGAACAGAATATACAATACAATACAATAAGTGGGAGTATATGAAATATATATGTGTATATATATATATATAGCAGTTGTATTGAGGAGAATATGTTGACAGTCCAGTGTGAGATTATAGATTAATAAAGTGCAGTGCTAATTATTGATCCTGATAGATCAAGAGTTCAACAGTCTGATTGCTTGGGGAAAAAGCTATCATGTAGTCGGCTGGTGCGGGTCCTGATGCTGCGATACCGCCTGCCTGATGGTAGCAGTGAGAACAGCCCATGACTTGGGTGACTGGAGTCTCTGATGATCCTCCGAGCTTTTTTCACACACCGCCTGGTGTATATGTCCTGGAGGGAGGGAAGCTCACCTCCGATGATGTTCCTGGCAGTTCGCACCACCCTTTGCAGGGCTTTGCAGTTGTACGCGGTGCTATTGCCGCACCAGGCGGTGATGCAGCCAGTCAGGATGCTCTCTACAGTGCTGGTGTAGAACCGTGTGAGGATGTGGTGGTTCATTCCAAACTTCCTCAGCCGCCTCAGGAAGAAGAGGCGCTGGTGAGCCTTCTTCACAACGGCCTCAGTGTGGACGGACCATGTGAGTTCCTCAGTAATGTGGACACCGAGGAACTTGAAGCTGCTGACTCTCTCCACCGGTGCTCCATTGATGGTGATGGGGCTGTGTTCTCCGTCTTTCTTCCTGAAGTCCACAACAAGCTCCTTGGTTTTACTGACGTTGAGGGAGAGGTTGTGCTCCTGACACCAGCGTGTCAGAGTGTGCACCTCCTCTCTGTAGGCTCTTTCATCATTGTCAGTGATCAGACCTACCACCGTCGTATCGTCAGCAAACTTAATGATGGCATTGAGCTATGTGTTGCCACACAGTCATGTGTGTACAGGGAATACAGGAGTGGGCTGAGAACACAGCTCTGCGGGGCTCCAGTGTTGAGGGTCAGTGATGAGGAGGTGTTGCTGCCCATTCTAACCACCTGACGTCTGCCTGACAGGAAATCCAGGATCCAGCTGCACAGCGAGCTGTTTAAGCCCAGAGCCCGGAGTTTCTCATCAAGCTTGGAGGGCACTATGGTGTTGAATGCTGAGCTGTAGTCTACAAACAGCATTCTCACATATGTGTTCCTTTTTTCCAGGTGGGAGATAACAGTGTGTAGTGTAGATGCAATGGCATCATCAGTGGAGCGGTTGTTGCGGTAGGCAAACTGCAATGGGTCCAAAGAGGTGGGCAGAACAGAGCAGATGTGATCTCTGTTGTTCTGCTGAAGTGTTTGTTCACTGTATAAACTGTGTGTTGCTCACACAGCTGAAGTTTCACTTACTGCCCCCTGGAGTAAACAGGTGGTACTACAAGCATTTCTCAGGAATCTTCCTTATTACAATAATAATACAATGCGTTATTTTTAATTAAATTAATCGCACTGAATTAACGCGTTAAATCAACAGCCTTAATATATATATATAATTTTTATTTATTTATAAATAAATAAATATTGGTTATTTTGTATTTGTTACATATAAATACTTTAAGACACAACCAATTCTCTCTCTGCACAAGAACTAAACGTGTTCTGTTGTCTTTGGGTCTGTATTGTGGTGCTGTGTGGAAATTCTGGAGTTCTACCTTCGATTGGAAAGAGAATCGTCCAGCTTGGCAGGATGACACACATCTCATGCACTTCAACAATAAAAGCTCTCAAACCCTCAAATGTAGGAAACCACAACAATGTCCCGAAGCAATACATGGATTCAATGAAACCGTCCTCACTTCTTATTCCTGGTGTTTTATTTCCATGAGGGAATTACAGCTCCAACAACACATTTGAGATTACAATATAAGAATAAGAAAATACAATGCAACTCATGTCCCATAACAGAAAATACTGTTCTGTTATACACTCACCTAAAGGATTATTAGGAACACCTGTTCAATTTCTCATTAATGCAATTATCTAATCAACCAATCACATGGCAGTTGCTTCAATGCATTTAGGGGTGTGGTCCTGGTCAAGACAATCTCCTGAACTCCAAACTGAATGTCAGAATGGGAAAGAAAGGTGATTTAAGCAATTTTGAGCGTGGCATGGTTGTTGGTGCCAGACGGGCCGGTCTGAGTATTTCACAATCTGCTCAGTTACTGGGATTTTCACGCACAACCATTTCTAGGGTTTACAAAGAATGGTGTGAAAAGGAAAAACATCCAGTATGCGGCAGTCCTGTGGGCTGAAAATGCCTTGTTGATGCTAGAGGTCAGAGGAGAATGGGCCGACTGATTCAAGCTGATAGAAGAGCAACTTTGCCTGAAATAACCACTCGTTACAACCGAGGTATGCAGCAAAGCATTTGTGAAGCCACAACACGCACAACCTTGAGGCGGATGGGCTACAACAGGAGAAGACCCCACCGGGTACCACTCATCTCCACTACAAATAGGAAAAAGAGGCTACAATTTGCAAGAGCTCACCAAAATTGGACAGTTGAAGACTGGAAAAATGTTGCCTGGTCTGATGAGTCTCGATTTCTGTTGAGACATTCAGATGGTAGAGTCAGAATTTGGCGTAAACAGAATGAGAACATGGATCCATCATGCCTTGTTACCACTGTGCAGGCTGGTGGTGGTGTAATGGTGTGGGGGATGTTTTCTTGGCACACTTTAGGCCCCTTAGTGCCAATTGGGCATCGTTTAAATGCCACGGCCTACCTGAGCATTGTTTCTGACCATGTCCATTAGGGATGCACTGAAATTTCGCCCGCCGAAAATTTTCGGCCGAAAATGGCACTTTCGGTTTTCGGCCGAAAGAGAAAAAAGGCCGAAAATATGAGCCGAAAATATATACCTCCTCGCCCCGCCCCTCAGTGCTCAGATTTCAATCTGGATCGATGCAGCCCTTATCACAGCTGTTAGATAATTCCACAACGGCGCTACCAAACAAAGGCGATCATGTCAGCGGTGTGGAAATTCTTCAAAGTTTCTGATAAGGACATCAAATTTGCGATCTGCAGTGTTTATTCAGCAGAACTTTCAAGATGTATATATACAGAGTACAGCAAGAGATTCTTCAGGAAAGTGTCACAACTAGCGCAGCTACAACACAACTTGAGACGTATCTAGCTGAACTATGCCAGAAGCGACAATCTCCTTGACAACTGGCGCATAAACAAACACCGCTTTCCTTTGCTTGCGCGGATTGCGCGCAGGTTTTTATCTGCCCAAGCACCAGCACAGAGAGTGAGAGACTGTTCAGTGCAGCATCTCATGTTCTTGATGAGCTTTCAGACAGGAGAGACTGCCAGAAAGTTTAGCAACTTTTGTTCTTGAAGAGAAACCTGTCACTTGTACTTAAATAGAAAGCGGTCCAATATGATGTGTATAGCAATTACATTACACTTGTTCTTCACTTGAGGATACATCTGTCGTTTACAGTTGAGGTTGGATTTAGTTCAATTACTGCTGTTTTGCACAATAATGTTCACTTAAAGTGTACATACGTTTACATAAACAGAATAGAGCACTGATCTATATATATAATTATATATTATAGTTATATATAGATCAGTGGAATAGAGGCCCTCTGCCATTCTGTGTTCTGCCTTTTTGTTTTAATTAAAATTACTGTTGCATATTGAAACTTTTTGACAGATGCTAGTTAAGTTCATTACTTGACTGTTGTTTTGCATATAATAGTTTTCTAAAACTTTACATTATTTGTATAATTGTTAATAAAATCTGTAAAATTTGATTTTTACAGAACTGAAAGAAGAAGAATATTTAATATAGTTTTAATATATTTTTTGTCCAATTTTGTTGTGCTACTTTCAATAAAAGTGTGATTTATTTTATTGGTTTGTAGTTTTTCAATTCAGATTCATTAAATTCATGAAATTAATGAAAAAGTATAAAATTAATACAATTATACACAACATTTTTTTTTTTTTTAAATAGGTAAAAATTTCGGTTTCGGTTTTCGGCCAAGTGCATCCTGGATTTTCGGTTTCGGACCAGAATTTTCATTTCGGTGCATCCCTAACGTCCATCCCTTTATGGCCACCATGTACCCATCCTCTGATGGCTACTTCCAGCAGGATAATGCACCATGTCACAAAGCTCGAATCATTTCAAATTGGTTTCTTGAACATGACAATGAGTTCACTGTACTAAAATGGCCCCCACAGTCACCAGATCTCAACCCAATAGAGCATCTTTGGGATGTGGTGGAACGGGAGCTTCGTGCCCTGGATGTGCATCCCACAAATCTCCATCAACTGCAAGATGCTATCCTATCAATATGGGCCAACATTTCTAAAGAATGCTTTCAGCACCTTGTTGAATCAATGCCACGTAGAATTAAGGCAGTTCTGAAGGCGAAAGGGGGTCAAACACAGTATTAGTATGTGTTCCTAATAATCCTTTAGGTGAGTATATATATAATCTCTTAACAACCTTGCAGCTCATGGTAGGTCTGTCTTAAAAGGTTTATGATGATGGTGACAGCAGCTGTTAAACACACGCACACGACTAATCACTAATGAAACACGTGTTGAAGAAATGCAGTAGCATGTTGTAATACGTGTTTGATCTCTTTGAACATGTAAGAAATGACTCGCAGTTCCCTGTTGATCTCTCTCATCGAGTGTTTCATACACAGAACTGACGCTCAACATCTTTATAACATTTTCAGAATAAAATGGCCAACTATCGTCATAGCTAACATTGTACATGTCCTACATACAATTATATAATATTTTCACACTTTTTGGGAATGGCTGGAAATGACGCCTCAACTGTGGGACAGTCGTCATTTTTGGATATCCGATAGATCATTTTCACACAGTAAAAATTTTAATATTTTTTGTTTATTTCATTCTTTGTTTAGATAATCAGAGTTGTAAAGGGATAGTTATCCCAAAAAAATATTAAATTGCGACAATATTACTTTCTAAGGCAGAACACATAAAATATATTATAAAAATATACATTAGAAAATAATAATAATAATTAAATATTTTTGTTTTTAATAAAAACCAACACCTGGGAAATAAAATGGCCAAAGTTAAAGTAACCCAATAATAATAATGATAATAATAATAATAATAATAATGATTATGATGGTAATGATAATAATAATAATACTAATACTACTAATTATAATATTAATAATGATGATGATAATGATGATAATAATAATAATGATAATAATACTAATACTACTAATTATAATATTAATAACGATGATGATAATGATGATAATAATAATAATAATACTAATAATAATCATAATGATGATGATGATGATGATGATGATAATAATAATAATAATGATGATAATATTAATATTGATAATAATCATAATGATAATACTACTAATAATGATGATGATGATGATAATAATACTAATAATCATGATGATGACGATAATAATAATAATAATGATAATAATACTAATACTACTAATAATATTGATGATGATGATAATAATAATAATAATAATCATGATGATAATACTAAATGGTAAAAAACACACTCAAAACTCCATAGCAACACCCTGACATCCACCCAGAACAATCTAGCAATGACAAAAAACACATTCAAAACTCCATAGCAACGCCCTGACGTCCACCCAGAACACTCTAGCAATGACAAAAAACACATTCAAAACTCCATAGCAACGCCCTGACGTCCACCCAGAACACTCTAGCAATGACAAAAACACATTCAAAACTCCATAGCAACGCCCTGACGTCCACCCAGAACACTCTAGCAATGACAAAAAACACATTCAAAACTCCATAGCAACGCCCTGACGTCCACCCAGAACACTCTAGCAATGACAAAAACACATTCAAAACTCCATAGCAACGCCCTGACGTCCACCCAGAACACTCTAGCAATGGCAAAAACACATTCAAAACTCCATAGCAACGCCCTGACGTCCACCCAGAACACTCTAGCAATGGCAAAAACACATTCAAAACTCCATAGCAACGCCTGACGTCCACCCAGAACACTCTAGCAATGGCAAAAACACATTCAAAACTCCATAGCAACGCCCTGACGTCCACCCAGAACACTCTAGCAATGACAAAAACACATTCAAAACTCCATAGCAACGCCCTGACGTCCACCCAGAACACTCTAGCAATGACAAAAACACATTCAAAACTCCATAGCAACGCCCTGACGTCCACCCAGAACACTCTAGCAATGACAAAAAACACATTCAAAACTCCATAGCAACGCCCTGACGTCCACCCAGAACACTCTAGCAATGACAAAAAACACATTCAAAACTCCATAGCAACGCCCTGACGTCCACCCAGAACACTCTAGCAATGACAAAAAACACATTCAAAACTCCATAGCAACGCCCTGACGTCCACCCAGAACAATCTAGCAATGACAAAAACACATTCAAAACTCCATAGCAACGCCCTGACGTCCACCCAGAACACTCTAGCAATGACAAAAACACATTCAAAACTCCATAGCAACGCCCTGACGTCCACCCAGAACACTCTAGCAATGACAAAAACACATTCAAAACTCCATAGCAACGCCCTGACGTCCACCCAGAACACTCTAGCAATGACAAAAAACACATTCAAAACTCCATAGCAACGCCCTGACGTCCACCCAGAACACTCTAGCAATGACAAAAACACATTCAAAACTCCATAGCAACGCCCTGACGTCCACCCAGAACACTCTAGCAATGACAAAAACACATTCAAAACTCCATAGCAACGCCCTGACGTCCACCCAGAACACTCTAGCAATGACAAAAACACATTCAAAACTCCATAGCAACGCCTGACGTCCACCCAGAACACTCTAGCAATGACAAAAACACATTCAAAACTCCATAGCAACGCCCTGACGTCCACCCAGAACACTCTAGCAATGACAAAAAACACATTCAAAACTCCATAGCAACGCCCTGACGTCCACCCAGAACACTCTAGCAATGACAAAAAACACATTCAAAACTCCATAGCAACGCCCTGACGTCCACCCAGAACACTCTAGCAATGGCAATCATTAAAAACTGAAATTAAATATTCTCTGAAAACAATTAATAATATCTTATGCAGTGTTGATTCTCGGGTAAATTTATTGTATTTTAAGGATTTTTCTATATTTTTATTTGAAATAAAGACGAAAAGATTAAAAGGATTTTCTGCAGTGCATTTATTTGAACTATATTAAACTTCATAAAGCTCTCAAATATTTTGCTTTTTAAAAGGCATTTTTAAAAGACACTTTGTTGCTAATTAGGCACGTTTAATAGAGCTCAAGCTCACACAAGGCACAAACTGAAATGTCATTTAAAACCTGATGATTAATTATTGCAATAATAGCTGAAGAGACCATTAATTTTCCTAATAATCATTAGATTAGTCAATTATCAAAACAATTGTTAGTTGTAACCATATCGTGTAGTAGGCGATGTCCAAATCCTCAGTATTCATTTTAGGATTCAGAGTTTGAGTTTTTGGGTGAACAATCACTTTAAGGACATATATCTGAATGAATAAATAGTTTAATACTTACTGTCAAAAGTTACTAAAATGCATCGTATTAAACGGCAAGAGTGGAAAAGAACAAACATGCTGCATTTGAGTTTATTCAGAACATGTTGATCACATGCACACGTGAATATTTCAAAGTCTGTAAGCAAGTAAAGGTCTTTTGTTTAGAAATAAGACAATAATATGGACTTCAATCGGAAAATAATGTGCATGTAAACAAGGTCATTGATTACAAAAAACAAAGATGATATTTAGGGAAAAGTGACTTGTCTCCTCTGCCAGAGTATATGAGATTATACGACTGTGCTCAACGGTAGCCTATAACACATCTGCGTTCAGACCGCTGGGATTGTCAATGCAGCGCATATACGAATGTGTCATTCAAAAGAGGAGCTTGTGTATGACGAGCGTTCTGAACAGGACTGCGAGCAGCAGGGAAACAGCTCAGTTAATGATGATGAATGGAGACGTGCTCAGCGCCGTTCGGGTCTCCGTGGAGATCTCATCAGCAGAAGCAGTGTGAGGTTCTGCCGCTAACAAACACTTGCAGCGGGCCATCACACCGCTTGGCAGATAATTGAGAGCTTATGCCGGGGTCTCTCGTCTGCCGTCCTGCGCCATGCACCGCTCCCACGGTGTCACCTGCCGGCTTGTGCTTAATTAAGTCATCTTAGTAAATTAAAATCGGTAGAGTGCAGGACCAACAGGTGAGTGGAGAATTCGCAGAAATCTAACCGTGTCAATCATTTCAAAACCTGCCGTTTGAGACCGACAACAGACAACTGGAGCGACCCGGTTCATCATTATAAGTGATATACAACATAACGCATCAAGAACGTTGTCGAAGTACTGGCACGATTTGAACAAACCTCTAAAGACTCGAGGGAGGACTCTATTGACTTAGTATTCACCTAGCCACCTGAGCAACCACATAGCAATGTCCAGGGTGGACATTTTTGACTTGGGCCAGTCCGAAATAGGGTTGGGGGATATGTTAGAGGCCTGCAACCCGACCCGGGCCTGATGGGACCCGAGAACCCGGGTCAGTTTTTCAAGTAGGACTTCGGGTTCAGGTCGGGTTTGTAATCAATGAAAAAACAAACGTAAAAAACGGCCTACCGAGCTTCATTCGTGCACGCGCTCACACTCACAGACATGCGCGAATGGACGAGTTAGGGGCCGATCACACCAAACGAACATTTGCGCACGTCTGTTCTGTTTTTTTATGCAAACACATGCTGGACGAATGTCTTTGGCTGATGCGCCGTGTCTCGCTGTTTCATTCTTTGCACTGCGTCTAGATTGTTTTTTAGCGAAGTCGTCACGAAGATTCAACAATCTGGACAAGTTCAGGCTGTAAGGAGCGGACTGTTGTGTTGTTTCATATTATTAGGGCCCGTGCACCGATGGTGCGACCCTATTGTTCTTCTAGGCGTTTATTATTATATATTAGCATTTTTGCGGGCCTAAACATACTCAAAATCTCATGAAACTTTGCACACGCTTCAGAAGTGGCGAAAATGTACATCTGAAACGGGTTTTAGAATTCGGTGTGGCAAAATGGCTCGATAGCGCCACCTACAAACTTTCAACGATGTGCGCTTTTCAACGATGTGTTTCACCTACATGTACGAAAATTGGTACACATGTGTAACATGCCAACATGTACGAAAAATGTCCTAAACCCAACAGGAAGTCAGCCATTTCGATTTATTTTTCTTCAATTTTTCTACGTTTTTGCCATTTCCAGGCCTCGTACTTTAACGAACTCCTCCTAGAGATTTCATCTGATCGACATCATATTCGGTCAGTCTAATCTAACGGCCGTGGCGATGCTAAATTGCAAAGCTTTTGAGTTTTCACAGCAAGGCGTGGCCGGGACGGTTTGACAAATTCTGATGTTTCGCCATGAAACAGGACTGCCCCCCATTATAGCGATCACGAGGAGGTTACCCCATGTGACTCTACCCTCCCTAGCAACCGGGCCAATTTGGTTGCTAAGGAGACCTGACTGGAGTCACTCAGCATGCCCTGGATTCAAAATCGCGACTCCAGCCATGATAGTCAGCGTCAATACTCGCTGAGATACCCAGACCCTCCCTAGCAGCCGGGCCAATTTGGTTGCTAAGGAGACCTGACTGGCGTCACTCTTCACACCCTGAATTCAAACTCACGACTCCAGGTTTGATAGTCAGCGTCAATACTCGCTGAGGTACCCAGACCCTCCCTAGCAACCGGGCCAAATTGGTTGCTAAGTAGACCTGGCTGGAGTCACTCAGCATGCCCTGAATTCAAACTCACAATTCCAAGTGTGGAGTAATCAACTCTCATGTCTGTTACCAAGCAACCAACGACGCTGCAACATCAAACATCAAACACAAATGTAGCGTTGTTCCCAGACAGTACTACAGTTATGTTTCATAGTACTGTAAAACGACTGTAACCGCTGGCTTTCACATAAGTTTTCAGTTAGGACACCAGAGGGCTTGTCCTAAAGTTAGGACACTTATTTAAGGTTTTTGGCAAGTTAGGATGCTTCTGTGATGCTCTGTAGTTAGGATAAGACAAATGCATTTAGAAATGTTGTTCTGTCATAGCCTTTGTCCTAAATGAGATACAAACTGAAATTGCCATGGTTACCAAACATCTGAACTCCACTTATATGGTTCCTCTGATCTGTTTGGTATCCCCCCAGCCACTCAACAACTTTTAACCATGAACAACGAACCCCCCCTTGGAGATGATAATTGGCCCCAGGGCCTTTGAAAGTCATAATCCGTCCCTGTCTGAGAGTGTAAAAGTTTCAAGGAACTTCACGACTTTCTGCATATTTTACGAGTTAAAACTGCACTTTCACCAAAAACTAAAGCGTAACTATTATACTGGTTGTGCAGCGAAACATTGGTTCGATCCCAGGACGGCCTGTCAAGCTCATCTCAAGAAACCTCGTTCTTATTTTTCTGACGAGGTTAAAATCTCACGGCTGAGGTGTGAAAAGCTCGGGGAACGTCTCACCACCGACAGGTACTGTCACTCTAGTTCTGTATTCCTATGGCACACAGCAGGATTCCTAACCATTAAACACCCTGTTCCCACTGTCACAACCAACCGTCAACACCACAGCGCTCACATCTCCACATGCACAGGAAACCAGCCGCGAGCTCCAGAGCCATGGGACGGTGTGCTCAAAAATAGGCACCTAATTTCATGGAAGTGCTTCACATTGGCCTGGATACTGTGGCGTGTAGCGTCAGTTCACACTTGCACCTGTTTAAAGCTTGTAAAAGCATGAAGCGGCCTGTTTTCATAGCAAAGAAACTTGAGCTCGTGAAATATCTGCGCCTAAGAATGCTGGGCCCTTGTGCTCTCCATGCAGATACAGAAACAAGGGCGGTACGAAAACGAGGGGCATATAAAAATGAATTGAGCACATTAGTCACAGGGGGTGTAATAAGAGAGCCGGCGCATTACCTGCAATAAAAGCCCTGCGCTGCTGTTATTGCATCCTGCGGGTGCAGTTACATGATGCCAATATAAGAGCTCCAGCTTAACACGTTTTACAAGGGCTGAAATAAAAATTGCAAACGCTTTCAGACTACAGACAAACTACAATCCGCAAACAACCGCCCTTTTACCGGAGATTTCTAAGGCGGTAAAGCAATAAGCCACAAGCCAAAGCTTGTACAATATAAAAACACCAATGTCCAATAAATAGTTAAATATGTAAAAAATAACAATTAAAATGAAAATATTAAAACTGCATTTTTGCTAAACGATTTTAGCGTTCCACGTATCGTGATTTTAGCGTTCCACGTATCGTGATTTTTAGCGTTCCACGTATCGTGATTTTAGCGTTCCACGTATCGTGACGGTTTCCTGGTGAAATGAACACTAGAGACCATTGTTTTTACTTTTATTCACTTGTGATGTAAAGGAGTGGGTACGAGTCCTAAAGAGCACATGGAGTGGTGGTGGTGGCACAGTGGGCTAAAGCACATAACTTGTAATCAGAAGGTTGCTGGTTTGATCCCCACAGTCACCACCATTGTGTCCTTGAGTAAGACACTTAACTCCAGGTTGCTCCGGGGGGATTGTCCCTGTAATAAGTGCTCTGTAAGTCACTTTGGATGGTGATGGTGTAGTGGGCTAAAGCACATAACTGGTAATCAGAAGGTTGCTGGTTTGATCCCCACAGTCACCACCATTGTGTCCTTGAGTAAGGCACTTAACTCCAGGTTGCTCCGAGGCGATTGTCCCTGTAATAAGGGCTCTGTAAGTCACTTTGGATAAAAGCATCTGCCAAATGCATAAATGCATACATGTAAATGTAAATGTAATGTAAAGAGCACACGAGTCCACATGTGAACACAAAGTGTCATAGAAGCACCACAAAATGACGTGATTGTGTTTTTCTGACACTATTGTTTAGGTTTAGGTTTAAGATAGGGAGTTCAGGTTATGTTGATTTAAAACTTGATTCACCTAAAAAACTGCATCTGTTTGGGAGAATATATAACTCGCATTTAGCGCCACACGGTGGACATTTCACTCAGAACTGCTGCGATAGGTGTATCGAACCACGTAATACCATTTTGTGAAAATGTCGCCACAGTCACAGAATTGTCACGAGTTTCCGCTCTGATTAAAATAAGCAATAATTTAAATAAAAAACAAATTGTTTAAATTAAAGGTCTGCACGGATCTTAAAATGAATCCCGAACCAGCAGATTTTAAGCCTGAACCCGAAATCGCACACCCTCTTTATAATTTCTTCTTGTGGCAGGGCGGAGGGCGGGGTCGTGATTTCGCACACCCGGCCCCTAATCAGGCTAATCAAGCCTCCCAGAGGGATAAAGGCCGACTGGAAGCTGTAGTGCGAGAGAGAGAGAGAGAGAGAGAGAGAGAGAGTTACGGGCAGCTGTCCGACACCTGTGTGTGTTTGTCTTTTTTGTTTCAGTTCTTTATTAAACTATTATTTAAATTCTCAAGCCGGTTCTCGCCTCCTACTTTCCATTAATCACTTCACACTGGTGCTGAAATCTGGGAAGGAGGAGGGATGTGCCGTAGTAGAGTCCTAGCTAGTACCATCCACCCCAATGGAGCAACCGCGGCCATCAGCCGGAGGATGGAGGAGCGAACGAATGGCCGCCGACCAAGAAGTGGCTCCTAACAGACCGCCTGGAGTGGTCAGGGCCGCTGTCAGGGGCGGAGGAGACCTCTACCAGCCGCTGAAACGCGGCAGGGTATGAGACCGCCATCTGCGAGCAGGGAGGGGCTCCTGGCCGACCGCCTAGAGCGGGAGAACCGCTGCCAGGGGTGGGGAGACCCCTTCTGCTTCCCGAGAACGCGGCGGGGTGTTCCGTCCGCCAGGGGCCAGAAGACTGCCTCCGATCTGTCCAGGGAGGCGCAGCTGTCGTCCATTGGAGGCTGGAGGAGTGGCCGAGGACCATGCTACGGTGTATCGAAGAACCGGCGAGTAAGTGGTTTTTCTCTCTCTCCCACTGCTGCTCCGTGTTGGCCTTTCCCTCTCTTTTAAAAATATTTTTGTTCAATTGGCACGATCGCCATTACGGCGTGTAGGTGCCACATATTTTTTTGTTTCCCTCCCCTTGTCCCCTCCCTCACGGGAATGACCTGCCGGCAGATGGGGCGGAAGGCACGCCCCTCCCCAGGGAAAAGGGGGAGGGTGTACTTCATGCCGGGGGCTCCTCGGCCTGAGAGAACGAGGGAGGAATGTGACAGGGCGGAGCCTAGTCGTGATTTCGCACACCCGGCCCCTAATCAGGATAATCAAGCCTCCGAGAGGGATAAAGGCCGACTGGAGATGGCAGTGGGACAGAGAGAGAGAGAGAGAGAGAGAGAGAGAGAGATTTACGGACACCTGTGTGTGTGTGTTTGTCTTTTTAAGTTCTTCATTAAAATATTATTTAAATTCTCAAGCCGGTTCTCGCTCCTCCTTTCCATGAATTCCTTTCTCCTTGCAAGTACTGTTGCAATAGGCTGTATTTTATGTAAGCATCAGAGGCAACATTTGTAACAGTATTGTAACAGTATTGTAACAGTAAACACACACAATGGAATCATGTGTAACAATGTAACTGTCACCACTTTGCAGCCTGAACTTGTTCAGAACGTTGAATATTTGCGACACGCTTTTTGTTGCCATTGACGATGGTTTTACACGGTGGTATGGTTATAAAATCATGTCAAATGTGACGCCCGACTGGGTTGATTTGGCCTTCTGAAAACTGCCAGCAGTCGAATCTCATCAGACCGTGGAAGCCCTCAGAAAGCCTGAATCAGAGAGAGCAAGAATAGTGTCGATATTACGGTTCTCACCGGCTCCGTTGCACGTATTCGCGACAGGAGGGCGAGGGATTTTACGACTGTCTGTCTCCCAGAGAACACATGCTCCATGATGTGAATCCTCCTCCTTTTATTCGCCCTTCAGGACGGCAGTGAAAAGTTATGAATTTTCAGTGTCGTAAAATAAATATTGCTTCCTTTTCATGGCGGTTGGGGTCAGAGCTGCGATGAGCAACTAATGAATCCTCAGAAGTCCATTTCGCTTTTAAATAGCGCAAGCCAATAATGTTGTTGTCAACATGAGTAAAACAACACACACGAGCACTGTATACTGTTACACTGACAATATAAGATACATATGCCGCTAGATCAACCAAACAACACATACAATGAAAATCACATCAGGCCTCGTGCCTGTTAGGGAATAAACAGTCATACTTTAAATAATAATGTAATTATTTGTAACTATGAAATTCCTACAGCAAGCACACAAAGACACAAAGAGCTGTCATAAAATCCATATTCGTCTGCACAAGCAAATGACACAGTTGTTTCTCAGCTGTCTTCATCGATATCCTCTGTGTGAACAGATCTTTTAACCGATAGAAACATAAATCTGCTGTATGATATATGAATGTCTTGTGTACTATCAGCTTAAACGAATCGCTGAACTATATACTATACATTTGAGCTGCGTTTTGAGACCCCGAAATAATTACTAGCAAGTAAGAATACATGAACACATGCTAAAGAGATAAAAACATGTGCTGGAAGTTTCTGGAAAAAACGGCTTGATTTCAATCATGTACAAAAACACACTAAACAATTAACCTACATCCAGTACCGCCGCTCCCTACACACATATGACACAGTCTGCATCAGGCACCAGCTCCATGGGGGGCACTGTATTACCCTAGGATGGCACCGACTCCCTAGTGCGGCACTGTATTACCTTACGAGGGCACCAACTCCCTAGGGGGGCACTGTATTACCCTAGGATGGCACAACTCCCTAGTGGCCACTGTATTACCCTAGGAGGGCACCAACTCACTAGGGGGGCACTGTATTACCCTAGGAGGGCACAACTCCCTAGGTGGGCACCAACTCCCTAGTGGCCACTGTATTACCCTAGGAGGGCACCAACTCACTTGGGGGGCACTCTATTACCCTAGGAGGGCACAGACTCCCTAGGGGGGCACTGTATTACCCTAGAAGGGCACAGACTCCCTAGGGGGGCACTGTATTACCCTAGAAGGGCATAACTCCCTAGGGGGGAACTGTATTACCCTAGAAGGGCATAACTGCCTAGGGGGGAACTGTATTACACTAGAAGGGCACAGACTCCCTAGGGGGGCACTGTATTTCCCTAGGAGGGCACCAACTCCCTAGGGGGGCAATGTATTACCCAAGGAGGGCACCAACTCCCTAGGGGGGCACTGTTTTACTCTAGGAGGGCACAACTCCCTAGGGGGGCACTGTATTACCCTAGGAGGGCACCAACTCCCTAGGTGGGCACTGTATTACCCTAGGAGGGCACTGACACCCTAGGGGGGCACTGTATTACCCTACAAGGGCACAGATCCTTAGGGGGGCACTGTATTACCCTAGAAGGGCACAGGCTCCCTAGGGGAGCACTGTATTACAATAGGAGGGCACAACTCCCTAGTGGGCACTGTATTACCCTAGGAGGGCACCAACTCACTAGGGGGGCACTGTATTACCCTAGAAGGGCACCAACTCCCTAGGGGGCACTGTATTACCCTATGAGGGCACCAACTCCCTGGGGGGCACTGTATTACCCTAGAAGGGCACAGACTCCCTAGGGGGGCACTGTATTACAATAGGAGGACACAACTCCCTAGGTGGGCACTCTATTACCTTAGGAGGGCACAGACTCCCTAGGGGGGCACTGTATTACCCTAGAAGGGCACCAACTCCCTAGTGGGCACTGTATTACCCTATGAGGGCACCGTATTACCCCAGAAGGGCACCAACTCCCTAGGGGGGCACTGTATTACCCTAGAAGGGCACCAACTCCCTAGTGGACACTGTATTACCCTATGAGGGCACCAACTCCCTAGGGGGGCACTGTATTACCCTAGAAGGGCACCAACTCCCTAGGGGGCACTGTATTACCCTAGGGGGGCACCATCTTACCCTAGGAGGGCACCAGAATGTCCACAGACTGCCCTGACTCGTACGTTATACGTTATTCAAGGACCCGTAAGCAGTTGCGGAACACAGATGATCGCTTCAGCCTGATATCACAGGAACCATTGGATACTTCATATGCCATTGCCTGAACCTTGAACTAGCCAGATGCGGCAGCTGAGTGTGACTCTCTCTCTCTCTCTCTCTCTCTCTCTCGAACTGTCGCATCCGGCTCGGCTTTATCCTTCTCCTTGGCCGATAAGCCTGATTGGGGGTTGACCGTGCACACTCACGGCCCCGCCCCACCCTCCTCATCACATACTTATTTTTATACTTAATTCTCAATCGTATTTAATCAAACTACATTGATGACTTTAAGACTTTATAGATATTATAATGTTGTAACGATGTGTGTTATGGAAAACGCCATACAAATAAAAATGACTTGACTTGAGTGCATTTGTGGCCATCAGCAAAACTTTCCTCTCGAATCGCCGGTTATCATCCTCAAACTCCTGCACACTTTTGCTTCTTTCAAGCGACATGATGTGCTTCATTTTCCCCTGCGATCAAAAAGTGGATGATGGCAAACATCAATCCACTCTATTCTTTAAACATGAGCTGTTTCTCAAGGTGACACGGAGCACTTTTACATTTATGTGCAGATAACAAGAAATCACTGTTTACATAAGATTTGAAATCATCTGGTTGTCCTTCACCAGAAAAAAAACTCTCTTATAATTTACTCGCCCTCATGCCATCCCAGATGTGTTTGACTTTCTGTCTTCTGCTGAAAAGGAATTAAGATTTTTAGAAGAATTTTTCAGCTCTGTAGGTCCATACCGATTCCAAACTTTGAAGCTTCAAAAAGCACATAAATGCAGCATAAAAGTAATCCGGAATCCAGTGGTTTAATCCATGTCTTCAGACGTGATATGATAGATATGAGTGAGAAACAGATCAATATTTAAGTGCTTTTTTAACCATAAATCTCCACTTTCACTTTCACATATGACTCCAGTGGTTTAATTATTTGATTTATGGTTAAAAAAGCACTAAATATTGATCTGTTTCAGTGTGTGTGTCAAACCAGTCTCTGAGTATTGAGGAGTCTGATGGCTTGGGGGAAGAAGCTGTTACACAGTCTGGCCGTGAGGGTCCGAATGCTTCGGTACCTCTTGCCAGACGGCAGGAGGGTGAAGAGTTTGTGTGAGGGGTGTGTGGGGTCGTCCACAATGCTGGTTGCTTTGCGGATGCAGTGTTTTTTGTAAATGTCTTTGATGGAGGGAAGAGAGACCCCAATGATCTTCTCAGCTGTCCTCACTATCCTCTGCAGGGCTTTGCGGTCCGAAACGGTGCAAGTCCCAAACCAGGCAGTGATGCAGCTGCTCAGGATGCTCTCAATAGTCCCTCTATAGAATGTAGTGAGGATGGGGGTTGGGAGATGTGCTTTCCTCAGCCTTGGAAGTAAGTAGAGACGCTGCTGGGCTTTCTTGGTGATAGAGCTGGTGTTGAGAAACCAGGTGAGGTTCTCCGCCAGGTGAACACCAAGGAATTTCCACAGAGGAGCCGTCGATATTCAGCGGAGAGTAGTCACTCTGTGCTCTCCTAAAGTCAACAACCATCTCTTTTGTTTTGTTCACATTCAGGGACAGGTTGTTGGCTCTACACCAGTTCGTCAGCCGCTGCACCTCCTCTCTGTATGCTGACTCGTCGTTCTTGCTGATGAGACCCACCACGGTCGTGTCATCGGCGAACTTGATGATGTGGTTCAAGCTGTGAATTGCTGCACAGTCGTGAGTCAGCAGAGTGAACAGCAGTGGACTGAGCACACAGCCCTGGGGGCCCCCAGTGCTCAGTGTGGTGGTGGTGGAGATGCTGTTCCCGATCCGGACTGACTGAGGTCTCCCAGTCAGGAAGTCCAGGATCCAGTTGCAGAGGGAGGAGTCCAGGCCCAGCAGGCTCAGCTTTCCAATCAGGTGCTGGGGAATGATTGTGTTGAATGCTGAGCTGAAATCTATGAACAGCATTCGAACGTATGAGTCCTTATTGTCTAGGTCGGTGAGGGCCAGATGGAGGGTTGTGGCGATGGCATCGTCCGTTGAACGGTTTGAACGATACGCAAACTGCAGTGGGTCTAGTGAGGGGGGCAGCTGGGTCTTAATGTGCCTCATGACGAGCCTCTCGAAGCACTTCATGATGATGGGTGTAAGTGCGACGGGACGGTAGTCGTTGAGGCAGGACACTGAAGACTTCTTTGGCATGGGGATGATGGTGGTGGCCTTGAAGCACGTTGGAACAACGGCGCTGCTCAGAGAGATGTTGAAGATGTCGGTAAGAACATCTGCTAGCTGGTCTGCACATCCTCTGAGCACTCTGCCAGGAATGTTGTCTGGTCCAGCAGCCTTCCGTGGGTTGACTCTACATAGAGTTTTCCTCACATCTGCCGTGGTAAGACAGAGCACCTGGTCGTTGGGAGGAGGGGTGGTTATCCTCGCCACCACATCGTTCTGCACTTCAAACCGAGCGTAGAAGTCGTGTGTGTGTGTGTGTGTGTGTGTGTGTGTGTGTGTGTGTGTGTGAGAGTGTGTGTGAGAGAAAGTGTGTGTGTTTGTGTGTGAGTGTGTGTGTGTGTGTGTGTGTGTGTGTTTGTGAGAGAGAAAGTGTGTGTGTTTGTGTGTGAGTGTGTGTGTGTGTGTGAGAGAAAGTTTGTGTGTTTGTGTGTGAGTGTGTGTGTGTGTGTGTGAGAGACTGTGTGTGTGAGAGAAAGTGTGTGTGTGTGTGTGAGAAAGTGTGTGTGTTTGTGTGTGTGTGTGTGTGTGTGAAAGTGTGTGTGTGTGTGTGAGAAAGTGTGTGTGTGTGTGTGTGTTTGTGTGTGAGTGTGTGTGTGTGTGTGTGTGAGAGACTGTGTGTGTGAAAGTGTGTGTGTTTGTGTGTGTGTGAGTGTGTGTGTGTGTTTGTGTGTGAGTGTGTGTGTGTGTGTGTGAGAAAGTGTGTGTGTGTGTGTGTGTTTGTGTGTGAGTGTGTGTGTGTGTGAGTGTGTGTGTGTGTGTGTGTGTGTGTGAGTGTGTGAGTGTGAGTGTGTGTGTGTGTGAGTGTGTGTGTGAGTGTGTGTGTGAGAGAAAGTGTGTGTGTTTGTGTGTTTGTGTGTTTGTGAGTGTGTGTGTCGAGTACTCTGTTGAGTGGACACGATGGAGTCCATTTCCTGCACATCTGCGCGCTACTCTCTTCTACATCACGGCGGAAATTAAAGGCGCATTAATGCTTCGCTCTGGCTCTCTAAAACTTCTTATTAAAAGCAAAAATCAAGATAAAAAATAGAAATGGACAAGAGGAGAACAGCGGACGTACCGAGCGCACTCCTAAAATCCATTAGTAAAAAAATAATCAATGTTGGAGATGGAAAAGAGCCGTTCAAACCGGCGGATACGAAATCTACGTTCGTCCAGGAAATCCACCAATCATTCTATTAGGAGGCAGGACGCGGGAGAACAGGCGTATTTACTCGCCCTCAAAGGAGCAATCTTGGTTGACATCACCCTTAACCGGACCCGCATTAGTCCGGAGAGGCCCGGGGTTCCTTCTAAAAGCCCCGGATCAGGTGACCACAATTCATCTTGGTTAAACAGCCCAAAAGAGCAGCGCGCAGACATCTAAAGCACATTCCAGGGCATCATTAGTGTATTGTTGTGATGTTGTGCTCATTCATCACGGTCAGCCGTGGACTCAGTTGGAGAGGTCAGCGCTCCACGCAGGTGATCACAGTCACTACGAGTTCATCTGAGATGAAACAAATGCTGCGAGGAGTTGGAAGTGATTCGGCACATTAGAACGGCACTTATATGTTATTACCTAAAGTGGGCTGAAGTACATTAGCCAAGGACCAGAGC
Source organism: Xyrauchen texanus (assembly GCF_025860055.1). Lineage (NCBI taxonomy): Eukaryota > Metazoa > Chordata > Actinopteri > Cypriniformes > Catostomidae > Xyrauchen > Xyrauchen texanus. The sequence continues at coordinate 38,434,102 of NC_068312.1, read as the reverse complement.
TTTACTCAAGGGAGAGACTCCAGTTCACATGTTTGAGCCCAAAAACCCACAGAACGTTTATTTTTCCTCTTTTGGTGAATAGAGTAACTCTCCGAGATGACCGTCTTTCAGATCCATTGATTAACAGTAAATAAGCCTAAAAATAACTATTAGGGAACGTTGTCTATATGTTTGTATTACGTTGTCACACAAACAAAGCCTGGCTGTAATGTTCTAGGAAGGTTAGTTAATGGTTATAACAATAAAAGCTAACCATTAGAGAACATTCTGTATAGAGGGAGGCTGGTATATCAGTTTTACCGATTATTATCGGGTGCTTTTTGGAAGTAGCGGTTATCGTCAAAAATCTGCCGATTATTGTTGATTGTTTTTTTATTATTCCTCCGTGTTCTCTGTGACCGTTAGAACGGTCTCTACACTATGACAGCGACGTCTAGAGGTGAAATCAAACTACGTCGAGGGCAGACCTGGACTGGGAAGAGAAATCGGCACAGGATTTTACATCGCAATTGGCCCAAAAGTTGTTGGGCATGGATGGTGTGGGGGGTTTGGGTTCACTGTCCTTTTCTGCATATCGTGGCATCGTTTTGTGGTCCGTTCTGCATAACGCAGCGGCTCGTTTTAGCTTATCGCAGCACATTCGTCCTGTTTCCCGGCCGACCCACCAGCCCGCTCGGTTCTCCCGATGACCAGTCCGCCCCTGATCGCCCCAAAGTGCGTCGGCCCACCGGGAAAATGCCAGTATGCCAGATTACCAGTCCGCCCCTGATCGCCCCAAAGTGCGTCGGCCCACCGGGAAAATGCCCAGTATGCCAGATTACCAGTCTGCCCCCGATCGCCCCAAAGTGTGTCGGCCCACCGGGAAAATGCCCTGTATGCCAGATTACCAGTCCAGCCCTGATCGCCCCAGAGTGCGTCGGCCCACTGGGAAAATACCAGTATGCCAGATTACCAGTCTGCCCCCGATCGCCCCAAAGTGCGTCGGCCCACCGGGAAAATGCCCTGTATGCCAGATTACCAGTCCAGCCCTGATCGCCCCAGAGTGCGTCGGCCCACTGGGAAAATACCAGTATGCCAGATTACCAGTCTGCCCCCGATCGCCCCAAAGTGCGTCGGCCCACCGGGAAAATGCCCTGTATGCCAGATTACCAGTCCAGCCCTGATCGCCCCAAAGTGCGTCGGCCCACCGGGAAAATGCCCAGTATGCCAGATTACCAGTCTGCCCCCGATCGCCCCAAAGTGCGTCGGCCCACCGGGAAAATGCCCTGTATGCCAGATTACCAGTCCAGCCCTGATCGCCCCAGAGTGCGTCGGCCCACTGGGAAAATACCAGTATGCCAGATTACCAGTCTGACCCCGATACGCCCCAAAGTGCGCCGCCCACCGGAAAATGCCCTGTATGCCAGATTACCAGTCCAGCCCTGATCGCCCCAGAGTCGCCGCCCACTGGGAAAATACCAGTATGCCAGATTACCAGTCTGCCCCCGATCGCCCCAAAGTGCGTCGGCCCACCGGGAAAATGCCCTGTATGCCAGATTACCAGTCCAGCCCTGATCGCCCCAAAGTGCGTCGGCCCACCGGGAAAATGCCCAGTATGCCAGATTACCAGTCCGCCCCTGATCGCCCCAAAGTGCGTCGGCCCACCGGGAAAATGCCCAGTATGCCAGATTACCAGTCCAGCCCTGATCGCCCCAAAGTGCGTCGGCCCACTGGGAAAATGCCCTGTATGCCAGATTACCAGTCTGCCCCCGATCGCCCCAAAGTGCGTCGGCCCACCGGGAAAATGCCCAGTATGCCAGATTACCAGTCCAGCTCTGATCGCCCCAAAGTGCGTCGGCCCACTGGGAAAATGCCCTGTATGCCAGATTACCAGTCTGCCCCCGATCGCCCCAAAGTGCGTCGGCCCACCGGGAAAATGCCCTGTATGCCAGATTACCAGTCCAGCCCTGATCGCCCCAAAGTGCGTCGGCCCACTGGGAAAATGCCAGTATGCCAGATTACCAGTCCGCCCCTGATCGCCCCAAAGTGCGTCGGCCCACCGGGAAAATGTCCAGTATGCCAGATTACCAGTCTGCCCCCGATCGCCCCAAAGTGCGTCGGCCCACCGGGAAAATGCCAGTATGCCAGATTACCAGTCCGCCCCCGATCGCCCCAAAGTGCGTCGGCCCACCGGGAAAATGCCAGTATGCCAGATTACCAGTCTGCCCCCGATCACCCCAAAGTGCGTCGGCCCACCGGGAAAATGCCAGTATGCCAGATTACCAGTCCAGCCCTGATCGCCCCAAAGTGTGTTGGCCCACCGGGAAAATGCCCAGTATGCCAGATTACCAGTCCGGCCCTGATCGCCCCAAAGTCGTCGGCCCACCAGGAAATTGCCCGGTATGCCAGATTACTAGTCCAGCCCTGATTGAGGGGATTTGTACATCAAAATTTGTCATCATTTTTTCTTCGTATCTTGTGAATAATCATAAACATTATTCCTCATTAAACCTCATCTGATGAACTAAATGCATATATAAACAAACCCTTCATCTGGTGAATACAGAACATGTGGCTTTTTAAATATTCATCTGGTTAATACTTAAATACAGAGCATTGTAACAGAGTCTGTCATTTCAAAATAAAAGTCCCCGCTTTATTTTGCGGAATTTGGTTGGGAAATAACATTTATATGTATTTGTTACATTTATAAATTAACTTTAAAAAGTATCGTCGGATTAATTGATTATCTGCGTTTTCCGCCAGCTTAGTTATCATATCGGCAAAACCCATTAATGGTCGACTTGTAGTTCTGGGAACTTTCATTTAGGCTTATAAAATAACCTGTAAAGAACGTTCCTAGAATGTCAGAAAAATAACCAAAAGGGAACCTTACGGTAACGTTAGGGAAACGTTGATTTGTCTGGGTTTAATGAACGATTTATATAATTTAATGAAAGCAAAAAAAAACAAAAATAAAAATGGTGTCCCAATTAATTAATCGCATATAAATATTTCTTGATAAATCTCCTCAAATAACAATAATTCAATATATAATTATTAGGGCTGTCAATCGATTCAAATAATCTCAATATGGCCTAATAATCACAGATGAATAACGAATATGCAACAAATATAGAACAGGACTCATAACCTCCATACAGAAATATCATGAGACGCAACTAGCCGTTAAACACATATTGAACTACACATAAGATACACATAAGTGTTTTCTGGGGCACTATTCGAGTCTAAATAGATGCACAACTAACCCCCAAACTGTTCATGTGTTAAACTTGCTATAGTTTACTTCCACGTTGCTTCTTTGTCAAATATCAATGTCAAATGTCAATCAATCACTGAAACATCAGCGCCACCTTGAGTAAGAAATGTGCATGCAAATGAGAAACTGATGTCACACAGGAAATCAACATGATTTGTAATAAACAAATAAATATATAGATATAAAATAATCATAAAAATATCATTTATGGAAGTGCAAAAACAAAAGCGACACAATAAATGTATAATGCAATTTAGCTTTTTTTTTATGACTATTCAGGAAAGAGAGGTTGAGCAATACTAAAGAGGCGTGGCCATAACTCCCAAATAATGAATGAGGTACAGGGGGTGTCCCGGGTCGCCTAAGAGCTGAGGTATTCATTAAAGGGTTAACCATCAAATCTGTTCAGACCGGCTGTGATTTTGGCACTGCACGTGTTTTTTTTGCTTTCATTATAGACTGAAAAATGACTTTAAATATGACTTGAAAAATGACTTACACCTCCGGGTACAAACACAATGATATCCGCTCTTCTGTTGGCATTTAACACGGTCCTGTGCAGTTTTCAAGAGCGTCCCTCGGGCAGATTAATTTATGTTATTACATCTAACTGCTCCCCCCGTAGACCGTAAGTGTCACATCTGTGTGTAATGACATCTGATGCTTGTGACTGCTGGTCATTTTCACCGTGATGGCGTTGATGGGAAACTTACAGTATGTGGCAGAGATGTGGTCATTCCTGTGCACACTGTCAACACACACACACACACACACACACACACACACATTACACACACACATTACACACACAGGAGGTCGTGACCTTTAAGGGTGCAATTTTAGAGCAAGAATAAAACATGACTGAAGCCAATCTTTGTGTTGCTCTGTTTGTTGTCATTCGCACACTCTCGGCTGCATGTGATGAGAGGGTTAATCTGTGTTTGCGCTAATAAAACCCAAATGTGTTTTCGTTACTCAGAAAGGACAAGTGCACGACCTCTTGCCATTACATACACGTGTCATCGGAGACACTTTGCACGTGTCATGCAGTCACTAACATCCCAATTATGATCCGTGCATGCTTGGCAGCTCCATGCCGTTACTGTTTTCTAGCGTAATCAGCTACAGCGGCGAGCGTTTCACGTTGTCCTTCAGTCTCGGCAGGAAGTAATTACGCAAACCGCCCCGTCTTTCAGTGCGTAAACACATGCAGATGTTTCACCCTTGTGTTGTGTGCGATCGAGGGTTTGGCTGCCATCATTACTGTCCTTCCTGAACAAACTATGTGGAACAAACCTTCGAGTTACTATTACCGATTCGAGTTTCAGTTATACTTCAGGTAGCTGATGGACATGCCAAGCTATTGCTGCTCTGTCATGATACAGGTTGACCTGAAAGAACAAAACTGAGTGTAAAAGATGATATTGATTCTCTTACCGTGGTCTGTGATTTTGCAGGACACCAGATACAGCTCCTTCAAACTCCGGCCCTCCTTAGCGATGATCTCCACACATCTGTCCGACACAAAGCAGAGAGGCAGAAAGGGTTAAAAAGTTCACAAAGGTCACTTCAGGGACGTTTATCAGGGGTGCATGGTTTGGCCGGTCAGTTTTGGCTGTTGGTATATGGTGGTGGTGGCTTAGTGGGCTAAAGCACATAACTGGTAATCAGAAGGTTGCTGGTTTGATCCCCACAGCCACCACCAATGTGTCCTTGAGTAAGGCACTTAACTCCAGGTTGCTCCGGGGGGATTGTCCCTGTAATAAGGGCACTGTAAGTCACTTTGGATGGTGATGGTGTAGTGGGCTAAAGCACATAACTGTAATCAGAAGGTTGCTGGTTTGATCCCCACAGTCACCACCATTGTGTCCTTGAGTAAGACACTTAACTCCAGGTTGCTCCGGGGGGATTGTCCCTGTAATAAGTGCACTGTAAGTCACTTTGGATAAAAGCATCTGCCAAATGCATAAATGTAAATGTAAATGTAAATATGTTGGTAATACTGTATGTGTGCAAAAAACATTCTAAAATAGCCATGAACGCACAATGACATGATGCTAGATCTATACGTTTTTTGAAAAAGCATTGAAACTACGAATCACACACAACAATTACTTGAATACCTTTGTGACGAGGAGCAGTGCGGGGCCGGGACGTGAGTGCGCACGGCCGCCCCCCCACCCCCCCAATCGGGCCGAGGAGAGGGATAAATCCGAGCCGGATGCTGCGGTTCGGGAGAGAGAGAGCCACACACAGCTGTCGTGTGTGTGTTTATGTTTTATACGTTTTACATTAAAATAATACTTTGATGCTTCGTCCGGTTCCCGCCTCCTCCTTGCACATTTGAACCATGCTACATTGGTGCCGGAACCCGGGAAGGAGGGATGCACTGTCGTGGAGTCCTTGCCACTGCCGTCCAACCCAAAGGAGCAGCCGCGGCTGTCTGCCGGGGGACGGAGGAGTCTAAAGTCATATTAACTAGTCTGGACGCGGAGGAAGGGCCGCCATATACAAGGGGAGGAGGGGCTGTCATCCACCAGAGGGTGGAGGAGTGGTCGAGGACCAGGCGAAGGCGTGTCTGGGAACCGGCGAGCAATTGTTTTTCTCTCCACTCTCTCTCTCTCTCTCACTGTGGCTCCAACTCGCTCCTTCCCGGCCTGAGGCGAAGGAGGGAGGAGTGTGACGAGGAGGAGGGCGGGGCCGGAGAGTGCAAGGCCGGCCCCCAATTGGGCTAATCAGCCGAGGAGAGGGATAGAGCTGAGTCGGATGTGGCAGTTTGGGAGAGAGAGCGCGACACGCAGCTGCCATGTGGGTGTGTGTGTGTGTGTGTGTGTTTGTGTTTTGTGCCTTTTTGTTTAAATTAAATATTACTTTGACTGTTCAGCCGGTTCCCACCGCCTCCTTTCCCATTTTAACCCCCGTTACCCCTTTCTACATGTTTGATTGATTCAATGTATGAGTCATCTAGATATTTATCCATATATCTGTGGCTTAAAAACAGAAATGTGGACTTTTTGGAGACAGGAAAAATAAAAAAAATGTTTAATCAATTTTAATTGATGGTTACAGCACTTGCCATTTGCAACGGCGATTGAGATGATCGTCAATGCTAACAGACATCCAAAATATATCCAATATCAGTCATCTACAAATGCTCAAATATATCCATTCATATTAACTAATGCTATTAATATAAGCATCCATCACCTGAGTGCAATTACATCACATGCTCCTGCCGACAGTTTCCCTGAAACCTAATAATTAAACGTGACTCGCTGGCAGCTCCTTTCTTCTCCAGTGATCCCATATCTGCAGCACAAAGCGTTTGGGAAGAATATGAATAATTTAATTGAATCCACTCTGATTAAAAACGAAAGGGCTTTCACATGGAAAAAGCCTCCGTGCTGAAACTTCTAATGCGATGACTTCAAAGGCGCGTTACCGCTGCTGCGTTATTGTTCAGGCGCTCGAGTCCATGCACACGCTGAAGAACTGCACGAACCAGTTTAAGAGATTTATGCACGTGATCTGTGTGTACGACCCTGTTAACATACACATATTGTAATGTACAAATCCCCTTGAACATCTGTACTGAAGAGTGCAAGAGAGTTTCAGTCCAGTAAAAGTGTGTTACTTGTGATGGAGAACGTTTATTTTCATGCACAATCAGTGCATATCTAATGCAGATGAGGCCTGAATCCTTATTGCTCTTGTCGTGATCACTGCATGCCTTCAATCTGACATGTTAATTTAGTGCGATTAAGTACAATAACATTGACATGGTTGTGGCAGGGCGGAGGGCGGGGCCGGGTCGTGATCCTACACACCCGGTCCAGCCCTCCGCCCTGCCACAATGATATAAAAATGAATGCAATTAATCAACACCCCAACCCTGTATTGTATGTAAACTCTGTAATATGCAATTCTTTAAACCATTGAATCTACAGGAGATCATAAACGCCATTATGTCCCATAAGTTTGACTCGTTCCGTGTAATGTGTGTCCAACGACGAGATCCACACGACCCATTTGTCATTGAATAATGTCTCTTTTAACATCCTCTCTGTTCTTTACAGTCAGTAAAGAGCCGTTCAACTCTCTACCGTTAACATTCGCTCAACCGAAACACTTCTGTGAGACGCTGAGTTGATGCTGTTCTTAAAGAGACAGTACCGTTTTAGCTCTTTTTCTACATATACATTTATTATTATTATTGGTTTATTTTCTCCCCTTTTTTCACCCCAATTTGTAACGCCCAATTCCCAATGCGCTCCAAGTCCTCGTGGTGGTGTAGTGACTCGCCTCAATCCGGGTGGCGGAGGATGAATCTCAGTTGCCTCCGCGTCTGAGACCGTCAATCCATGCATCTTATTACATGTTGATGAGTGCGTTACCGCGGAGACGTGGTGCATGTGGAGGCTTCACGCTATTCTCTGCGGCATCTACTCACAACTCACCACACGCCCCACCGAGAGCGAGAACCACATTATAGCGACCACGAGGAGGTTACCCCATGTGACTCTACCCTCCCTAGCAACCGGGCCATTTTGGTTGCTAAGGAGACCCGGCTGGAGTCACTCAACACGCCCTAGATTCAAACTCGTGACTCCAGGTGTGATAGCCATCGTATATTACCACTGAGCTACCCAGGCACCCCGCTATCTAAAAACTAAAAATGATGCATTGAAGTCAGCGTTACAAAGTAACATTTTACTGTAATTAAATGACTTTTTCCTTGAAATATATTATATTCCCATTACTACGAGTTTATGACACATGCAGATAAGACAAATGCAGATCCGTAGCACAAGTATCTACAGAAGCACTTGACACAGCAACATACTTATACACTTTTGAGAGTTTGCAGGGGCTGTTCACACAGAGCGCGCATTCTGATGTTCTGAATGTAATGACGCGCTAGATGGACGTCTTTGACTGCTGCCACTATCTGCAACGATGAATCGATAAAATCGATATATCAGACTAACTTTAATTGAAACAGCCTGGCCTCTCATCTCTAATTCTGTTTTTTAATCTCTGATGAAAGCTTACTGAAGAAGCCATTGTTGATCCATCAACCCAAGAGCAGTTCTTCTGAGATCTAATGTACAGTAAGAGTTTATGGGACTAATTGTGATTTGACATCTCTTGTCCAGGCACGTTTATCCCACGAGTGACCCAATCCGGCCCGGAGATAATCACTGGGGTTCATCTGACCCAACGGACCGTCTGGCGCCAGACCGGCCCAAGAGCATAAGAGGAACTCTTATACTCTTATGTGAAATCATCTCTTATAACTCAGAGTCATAATTTCAAATGGAAGTATCAGAGTTTCAGTATAAGTGACGATCGCAGCTAACAAATGAGTGGATCCACTGGCTGGCGTCGGGCGCTCCTCATGAGAGCTTGTTACCGTGCGCCCTGCACGCTGGGGTCAGGATAAAGTTAATTAGGATTGACGTCTACAAACAGCACTGGCAGCTTTATGGGCAGCATTGGATGTGATTTGACGAGTTGATGAGGAAATGGAACCGCTGGAGTCACATTAAAGAAGCTGGAGTGATTGAGACGCCCGTCCTGACTCGGAGCGACTGACCCATTGAGCTTCATTAACGTGAAAATGAAAAACGATTCACGCTGTTAGAATTCTGCTCATTTGAACTCCTATTATACTGGATTTCCTTAAAACAGAGCTGATAGTTTTAAGGTGGTCAGTTTTAAAACTTGTGCCCAAATCCAGCCTCGTTGAAGCACCCCCAGATCATCACCGATCCTCCACTTGGTCGTCTAATGGTTAGACGGAGACCTGGAGAGGCCTTCAAGCCACTGTGAAATTTGATGGAGGATCAGTGATGATCTGGGGGTGCTTCAGGAAAGCTGGATTTGGGCAGATTCATCTTCATGTAGAACGCATGAATCAAGCCACGTACAAGGTCATCCTGGAAGAAAACTTGCTTCCTTCTGCTCTGACGATGTTCCCCAACACTGAAGATTGGCTTTTCCAGCAGGACAATTCTCCATGCCACACAGCCAGGTCAATCAAGGTGTGGATGGAGGACCACCGGATCAAGACCCTGTCACGGCCAGCCCAATCTCCAGACCTGAACCCCATTGAAAACCTCTGGAATGTGATCCAGAGGAAGACGGATGGCCACAAGCCATCAAACAAAGCCGAGATGGTTGAATTTTTACGCCAGGAGTGGCATAAAGTCGCCCAACAGCAATGTGAAAGACTGGTAGAGAGCGTTTCTTATTTCTGCAAATAAATACTCTAAATGACAATATTTTAATTTGGAATTTGGGAGAAATGTTGTCAGTATTTTATAGAATAAAAATAGTAAAAATAGTAAATCCACATAAACTGATCATTCTGCAGTCCATCCATCCATCCATCTTCAACCGCTTATCCGAAGTCCGGTCACAGGGGCAGCTGCTCCAGCAGGGGGCCCAAAACGTCCCTATCCCGAGCCACATTAACCAGCTCTGACTGGGGGACCCCCGAGGCGTTCCCAGGTCAGTGTGGTGATGTAATCTCTCCACCTAGTCCTGGGTCTTCCCCTAGGCCTCCTCCCAGCTGGACGTGCCTGAAACACCTCCCTAGGGAGGCGCCCAGGGGGCATCCTTACCAGATGCCCAAACCACCTCAACTGACTCCTTTCGACGCAAAGGAGCAGCAGCTCTACTCCGAGCTCCTCACGGATGACTGAGCTCCTCACCCTATCTCTAAGGGAGAAGCCCGCCACCCTTCTGAGGAAACCCATTTCGGCCGCTTGTACTCGTGACCTAGTTCTTTCGGTCATGACCCAGCCTTCATGACCATAGGTGAGGGTAGGAACGAAAACTGACCGGTAGATCGAGAGCTTTGCCTTCCGCTCTCTTTTCGTGACAACGGTGCGATAGAGCGAGTGCAACACCGCCCCCGCTGCCCCGATTCTCCGGCCAACCTCCCGCTCCATTGTCCCCTCACTCGTGAACAAGACCCCGAGGTACTTGAACTCCTTCACTTGGGGCAATACCTCCTTCCCTACCTGGAGTACGCACTCCATCAGTTTCCTGCTATCTGCAGTGGTCTCTTAATTTTTCCAGTGCTGTTAGCTTTAAACTGCATCCTCCAATACCAAGTACAAATCTCTTTCCTAAAACCTCTTAAGAGCTGTTAAGGCTCCATCACCAAGATCAACCACGGGATGAGCCCCTCCAAAAACGTCACCATATCTTGACCTTCCGTTCTCTTGGGGATGCCAATTAAATGAACACTATTATATCTAGTTTGTCGCAGCCTTGGTGGCAGATGGGACAGCCTGTAGCTCTCTTTCGGCTGACTCCAGAAGCTCGACCCATTTTTCAACTTTTTGGTCCGTTCTTGTGATCAGGGTGGAAAGTTTGTCTCCATCGATGTGGTCGCTCAATGTATTTCTGTGAGGCCCTCCATGTCAGCCCTCCATTTTCGTTAATGCTGCATAAATGTTCAAGATATCCCGACCTACGTCACGAAGCTCGCCAGTCACTATCGGCTGGACCTTTGCCATCTTGATCCTACGAGGCGTCCAATGTGGTCCTGGCCGTCGATTTCACATTTTTCGACACCCTGCCCTCCCAGCACAGTTTTACAACCAAAACTATTACAGTTCATATTGCTTAAAAGGATAACTATTGTGTGGCATGGGGCGGGGCGTGGTCGTGTGTCGGTCTGTGGGAGAGAGAGAGAGCGGTAAGGCTTGTCACCTGGTTTATAATCAACAATAACACTTGTGTCTTGTTACAGTGTTGCGGAGGTATGGAGGTGGCCTCCCGATCAGTGGGCGGCCCGCCAATTGCCCCTGCTATCCGGGGAGGTGCAGCTGGTGGGACAACAACTTCCCGCCGCCAGTCTCCTGGATTATAATCATCTCAAGAAAGCCATCCAGCAGGGTCAGCAGCTATTCTGCTCAATGAGCTTCGGGAAGGACGGCCGCCCGTTCGCTTTTGCGCAGCAGCTCCGTGACGCCTGCCGGAAATGGCGACGTCGTGGAAGTGCTCGACATGGTGGTACTGGAGTAGTTCGTCTCCCAACTTCCCCGAGGCATGTCGGAGTGGGTCCAGTGCCACCACCCAGCGTCATTGGAGGGAGCCGTCCAGCTGGCAGAGGACTACATGGCGGCGTTCCCAGGAGGCGGCGGGGCAGTATCTTCTCTCTCTCTCTCCTGCAGACCGACACACGACCACGCCCCCACGCCACATATAGCAAAGCTCATTTGGAGCTCGCCTCTAATCAACCAACCTTCACTTAGCATCACGTGCCTCCAATCGTTTATCGCTCTTATTAAGAAGACTACCAGTAGATAAAATCAAACAACTGAGTTAATTTGATCTATTATGACTCGATTAACTCACTAATTACAATAGTTGACAATGAACGTCATTATAGATAATGTAGGTTAATTCTCATATTGTAACATTGTAAATCTATATATTTAATATTTATAGCAAAACATCCATTGTTTGAAGCAATAATCAAAATTATCCAATTTAAATTTGGCTTCTGTATACAATTAATCAAGCATACAATTGATGGATTATTTAAGGATCAAGTTTGGAATCAGAGGAGACGAGAGTGAGACAGCAGGGGTCCCACAGGGGTCGCCGTACTGTCTCACCGCCCTGGAGAAACAATAATGAAGCCGTCAGGTGTCAGACAAACATCAGACGTGAGTGAACGACCCCTTGACACCTGACGCTGCAGAGACACACAAGACACAAAATCAGACAGCTGTCCGGTGCAGTGACCTCTTCGCTCAGTGAGCGGCTCCGCAGCGAGAGACGCACGACAGACAGTCAAGGACACGGGGACGGTGTCAACTCACTGCAGCTTTACAGCGTAAAACCACATACATGAATGTTTGCATTTTAATGGACTGATTTGAGAAAGACTTAATCTTCTTCAGTATAAGTGGAATTATGTTTTCTTAAATAATTATTCCCCTTACAGTAAGTTTCATAACCTGTTGATATGCAATTTGCCCGCATGTGGTAGTGACGTCACTCTGATTACATTTAATATATAATTTACCGTCTATAAATGTAATTAATGTTAACAAATGATACATCATCTCAAAGGTCAAAGGGTTCTACATTGATATCCGATCTCTGTTTCACGATAGTAATCCTCCAGAGACAGTAATTGAGTTATTTGCGCAGGAGTACAAATGAACACATGCAATATCAAAACGGGACTTTTATTATGAAAACATGCGATATCAAAACGGGACTTTTATTATGAAAACATGCGATATCAAAACGGGACTTTTATTATGAAAACATGCGATATCAAAACGGGACTTTTATTATGAAAACATGCGATATCAGAACGGGACTTTTATTATGAAAACACGATCGTCAGATGAATCCAGTTCAACACACTTGAGTCAATCGTCCATGACAAGCGTTCATTAAAACATCCAATCGCACTTTTTGTCCATAAAAGTGATAAATGTGAGAAACATTGATATATTGTTTACATGAGATCTCGCCTTCGTCATCGTTCTTCATCATACTGCACTCTGAGCAGCATTCATGTTGTAAAACTGTTTATGATCTGATATATTAGAGTCTCATAAACAAAACCAGCCCGTCTCCAAAGTCTGTTTATAAAAATGTGGCGTAGTTTTATTCATAATAGTCGAGCAGTGCCGTCAGATTTAGTGTCGTCTTGAGAGGCGGAGCTTAATTTTACTCTGAACACTTCCAGAGATTTTACAGAGATTAAAGCTGCAGGAACTCATTTATTATTAAATCATCTTCAGATTAGAAACGAAACTTCTTTAGACTCGTGACTTTGAGGACATTGTATTTCTGGGGTGTCTTGAAACTTTTATTATTGTGTTTTTAGATTTATAAAACATGGTCAGCAAAAAATATTTCCATTACTATAAACTTCAGCTTCTCTAACTTTAAAAAATAACAACAAATATGAAGTCGGAAATAAAGCCCAAAGTGTCTCTTTCAAAAGATATGACAACTGTGTCCAAACTCCAAAGGGTCCCGTAAATACAAGCATTTCAGTTCAGGTCATTTTCATGGTTTGTGCTCAAAAAGGTCATTAACAGGTTAAAAAATACTTAAAGCTGAAGTATGTAATTTCTGCACCCCCGAACCGCCCTAGTTTTCAAACAGCTTTCTGAATACACTCCCCAACTGCGGTTGAGCGAACAAACAGATGGTCCCGCCCCAACTCACGCCATTGGTTGGGTCAATGCTATTGTTTTGGGCCACACAAAACAAACTTTACAGTGTTAACCTACGAATAGCCCAAAATATCTGTTGTTTCAAGCTTAGACTCCTGACAATAAATACAGCTGATCTTACCAATTCTAAAATACTGCTTTTTAAATAGCCGATAAATTAGAACGGATCCATTTGAATCATTTTCACATTTTTAAACACAATAATCATATTTAGAACCAGAAAAAAAGATCACACAACCATGTGTTGTATATCTTTGGAAAGGTATTGATTAGTCGAATAAAACAAGCTAATTTGTTTCACTCAGGGACCAAACTCAAGTGAGTATTAGCGTGTGAAATCCTAATGTATAATAAACAGCTAAAATTAACTTTCATCATACTTTGGTTTATTACTTCGTCAAAAATAAACCTGACATAGAAAATGGCATATCGCAATTTGCAGCAGATGATTCTGAAACAAACAAGCCCACATACAACATAATATGATGTGTAGATCCTGAAATATTCCTTAAAGAGTGTTGGTAAATCGCTAATGACATCTCTATAGCGACGGTTTCTGAGGTCGATTCACTGAGGCACGATCCTTCGCATCATAGATGTGTTTGATCATCATCATTGGATGTCAAGAGTGTGTTAGAATCCATATTTGTAAACAGGCAAATTCCCAAATGGGTCAGCAGAACCAGAGCACACATACACACAATGTGCACAATATGGTGCTCAATGCACATTTTTTGGAGTGAGTGAATAAAATGTCCAAGTGAGTTGAATTTCATTATTACTTGAATACATTTCTGGGAATTTACTAGTACTTACAATGCTAAAATATTGGTATCTTTGACTAGTTTCCCAATAACAAATATCTAAACTTACTAAAATCAATATAATCTTAATTAAATGTGTAATTTTTCTTGTTCATTGACACTTTTTGCAAGTTTTAAGCATAAGCCATACTACATTTACTATTAAATTTATTTTTCAGACACTTTATTTACATTGCAACCTTTAGAAAATTAAAATAAAAATCATTCTTTACCACATAAATGCACACAATATTACTAAAATGATGCTCAGAAACCTTACAATGAACTGAACCGCTAGAAAAGCATCATCATTTATAGTAGCTCTCTGGACATTCACAATAAAACGCATGATTAAAAACAGACACCGCACAAAACCTGATGCTGGAACTGAAAAACAGCGATGTTTGTTAGTGTGTCGTTTCTCTCATCTTCATTTGATGAACCCAAAACACAGACGGCAACAATATACGCTGCATACAAAAAGCCGATTTATCATAAAAGAGCCAGACAGACTGCAAACGCTAAGATGTGTTAGCATAAATGAGAAGAGAGGAATTTAGAGAAAATACCATTGTTAAAAAGGTACAAACTCAAGGTTGTGTTTCCTCTATTCAACATCAGTGAACCTGTTATTATAGAACAACACAATAGACATGAAACTGAGGGGAAATTAAATAAAATGAAGATAGAGTGTTCAAGGTCTGGACGGGGCGAACACAAAGACTTTATAGAAATATACGTGTGCGTGTCGTCTGGTGTCTTAATGAAATGGAGGGGCGGATCACAATCTGATCACAGCAGGGTAACAGCGAAATCTTTTTACTCCTCAAAGGGTGCTTCACAAAATTATTCTTGCTGTAAATGTCCTTTTATAAGTCCTCATAAAGCCATATACACATGACTGGAAATAGGGCTGAAACGGTTCGTCAGCGTTATCGAAAGAGTCGTTTGAGCTCATTTAACGTAACATGAGCTCATATGAAACTCTACTGATGATGTGCGAGAGGGGCACTTCAGCTCACGCCTGATTGACGAGAGGAAGAAGAGACGACTCACAGACGCACCAAAGACTTTCCAAACAGCTTCAGCTGATGTAGATCGCAAAGCATGAGGGAATTATAATGCAAAAATACCAAATAAGTAAATACAGAAAAGTGTCGTTGCAGGTTGTGTAAATTTGGGATGCACCGATCATGATTTTTCATGGCCGTTTCCGATTGCCGATGTTATTCTTTGTTTAAGCAACAGACAAGAAAGAATGAAGAGTTCATCAAAAAGATGTTTATTTGCTCTTTTATAGACTGAAATGGCCTTAAATGACCAAATCTGTAGCTATATGAAACAACTGCACATTAAGCACTAGTGGTGCAACGATCAGGACATTTGAGGCCATTTTTAACGCTAAGATTGTCCTATACCGATTTTGTGCCTTTTGCCACACTTTTGCAAGTTATATGCTGCAGTTATTTTTATGCCCCACACAGCAAAATTACAGTAACACTTTACAAAAAGGTTAAATTTGTTAATATTATTTAACAACTTCAATGTAGTTAACATGAACTAATGAACTTAATGTAAGATACAACATATACTAATGCATGTTTAAAATCAAAAGTATTAGCTAACAATGAGCTAACAATGAACTAACTCTGAGCTAACTGAACTAACTATGAGCTAACAATGAGCTAACAATGAGCTAACTCTGAACTAACAATGAGCTAACAATGAACTAACAATGAGCTAACTATGAACTAACTATGAGCTAACAATGAGCTAACTCTGAACTAACAATGAGCTAACAATGAGCTAACAATGAACTAACAATGAGCTAACTATGAACTAACAATTAGCTAACTATGAGCTATCAATGAGGTAACAATGAGCTAACAATGAGCTAACTCTGAACTAACAATGAGCTAACTATGAGCTAACAATGAACTATCAATGAGCTAACTATGAGCTAACAATGAGCTAACAATGAGCTAACAATGAGCTAACTCTGAACTAACAATGAGCTAACTATGAGCTAACAATGAACTATTAATGAGCTAACAATGAGCTAACTATGAGCTAACAATGAGCTAACTATGAACTAACTATGAGCTAACAATGAGCTAACTATGAACTAACTATGAGCTAACAATGAGCTAACAATGAGCTAACTATGAACTAACAATGAGCTAACTACGAGCTATCAATGAGTTAACAATGAGCTAACTCTGAACTAACAATGAGCTAACAATGAACTATCAATGAGCTAACTCTGAACTAAATGTTTTTTTTATGAGGGTATAAAAGCATCCCTCTGTTTTATTTATTTACTGTCACATGACAACATAACGATGGCCTGTTTATTGGTTACAGCACATGACTTGCATTTAGTGTAAAAAGTTTTAATATATTATAATATAAAAAAAATAATAATAATAATTAATCGCTTATTTTATTAAAAAATAATAAAGGATGAATCCAAAATACTTACACCGATATTTTTTTCCTGAATATTTCAGCTTTTAATGAGACTTTTATTCTATTTTTTTTTTATATTTTTGTTTTAGTTTTCACGTTAAGCCCCTGAAATAAAAAAAATATAAAAATGACTTTGAAGTCAGTAATTGGAATCATAGCAGAGGTTTATTCAATTAATTGTTGCATGTGAGTGAATTGCAGTTTTTTTTTTCAATAACTTGATCGAGACGGGGGTGAAAATACCATTAAATATAATTCAAATGTGATGTCATAAAAAATATAAATAGCATAAAACAAATGAGTGAATCCCACAAAACCGGTCAGGAACATGTCCGGGTCACATTTCACCCCAAAAAACAAAAAGAAGAACAAATATTTAGTAAAATGAAAATTACCTTATTTAAAACTACTAAAATGAAGAAATAGCAATAGACTGCGACCAATAAAGCGACATGCACGATTGCTTTTAGGGGAGGATTTCTCTGCTGATGTTTCTATCATCCAGAGGTCTATTTGTGCCCGTGTTGGACGTTCGGAAGTGGGTGGGCACGGCTGTGGCACCCCGGCTGGATGTAAGGCCATCATTCCTTTTGGGCCCACCAGAACTACCGTCGACCCGAGTTTGGGGGCGAATTACGCATTTTTAGTGTCCCCTTTAAAAGTTTGAAGTTTGGCCGCTGTGGGGCGCTGCTGAGGGTCCCAGGCTGGATGTACCTCCATCATCCGTGAGGGGACGTGCAGAACTTGGCTGGTGTGGATATGGGCATGCACGACCGACTGCGCTTTGAGGCTAAACGTGGAAGGTTTCTGTTTGTATTAAGAACATTTCTCTCTTCTGTGTTTTAATCAAATTCTCCAGGTGCAAACACGGGTCAGGAAAAACAAGCTGTAAACTGCAGTTATGTGGAGCAAAAGCAAGACAATACCACACAACCCATTCAAAGAAAGTTAACAAACTTTAGCATAACACTGCAGTCTTTCCAGCGTGACTTTGCATGTGTGTTACGCTTCAGAGACGCTCTGACGCCTCCCAAATGAGCCATCAGACCGCCGCCTGTTTGTTTCTGTGATCCAATTAAAAGTGAAGTTCACGTTTGATTGACTTCACCAACTTGCACAAAGAGTTTAACAGTGAAACCCACGCTCCTAATGCCAGATCAACCTGACGTTGTTTACGGTAATATCATGCTGGAATCTCTCCCAGCGGGCGTGTCACGCATCAGGTGAACTCATTTGAGCCAATTACAGCGCAGCGGCACAGAACGAACCGACATCCAAACCCGAGATGACCAAAAAAAAACCCTCCATGATGTGACGAGATCTATTGTTAATTGCTGCACACTTTGATTACAGCCGTTTGTTTTAATGAGCGCGGCGCACAAGAGCGATCTCAGCGGCGTGTTCATTAAACTAATGGATAAGGCGAGCAGGAATGAAGGAAGTGAAACTTATAACAGCACATTATGTGACCTGAAGTAACAGCTTTAAACGTGGCACGTCATTTCCCGATACCCTGACAAAGTGCACGTTCCTCAGTTATACGGGAGAATTTCTTTACAAAAATATGCCTCAGATGTCTCTGCCCACATTAAAATGAACATCCAACCATTTTGCTACAAGCTCTCCAAACTATGGCAAGCCGTTTTAACTTTTATTCATTTCCAGGATATGAATTCTTGATATCAACAGTTCAATTTTCACTAGTTAAAATGATAGTTAGTAGGGATGCACCAAAATTTCGTCTGCCGAACATTTTCGGCCGAAAATAGCACTTTCGGTTTTTGGCCGAAAGAGAAAAAAGGCCGAAAATATGAGCCGAAAATACCTCCTCGCCCCGCCCCTCAGTGCTCAGATTTCACTCTGGATCGATCATGCCCTTATCATGGCGCTACCAAACAAAGGCGATCATGTCAGCGGTGTGGAAATTCTTCAAAGTTTCTGATAAGGACATCACATTTGCGATCTGCAGTGTTTATTCAGCAGAACTTTCAAGATGTATATATACAGAGTACAGCAAGAGATTCTTCAGGAAAGTGTCACAACTAGCGCAGCTACAACACAACTTGAGACGTATAGCTGAACTACTCCAGAAGCGACAATCCCCTTGACTACGGGCGCATAAACAAACACCGCTTTCCTTTGCTTGCGCGGATTGCGCACAGGTATTTATCTGCCCAAGCACCAGCACAGAGAGTGAGAGACTGTTCAGTGCAGCATCTCATGTTCTTGATGAGCTTTCAGACAGGAGAGACTGTCAGAAAGTTTAGCAACTTTTGTTCTTGAAGAGAAACCTGTCACTTGTACTTAAATAGAAAGCGGTCCAATATGATGTGTATAGCAATTACATTACACTTGTTCTTCACTTGAGGATACATCTGTCGTTTACAGTTGAGGTTGGATTTAGTTCAATTACTGCTGTTTTGCACAATAATGTTCACTTAAAGTGTACATACGGTTACATAAACAGAATAGAGCACTGATCTATATATATAATTATATATTATAGTTATAGATCAGTGGAATAGAGGCCCTCTGCCATTCTGTGTTCTGCCTTTTTGTTTTAATTAAAATTACTGTTGCATATTTAAACTTTTTGACAGATGCTAGTTAAGTTCATTACTTGACTGTTGTTTTGCATATAATAGTTTTCTAAAACTTTACATTATTTGTATAATTGTTAATAAAATCTGTAAAATTTGATTTTTACAGAACTGAAAGAAGAAGAATATTTAATATAGTTTTAATATATTTTTTGTCCAATTTTGGTGTTACGTTCAATAAAAGTGTGATTTATTTTATTGTTTGTAGTTTTTCAATTCAGATTCATTAAATTCATGAAATTAATGAAAAAATATAAAATTAATACAATTATACACACCATTTTTTTTTTTTTTTTTTTTTTTTAAATAGGTAAAAATTTTGGTTTCGGTTTTCGGCCAAGTGCATCCTGGATTTTCGGTTTCGGTTACGGCCCAGAATTTTCATTTCGGTGCATCCCTAATAGTTATTGATATCAGGAATTGAATTGCTACTAGTAACAATGGCAATATTTGATATCAACATAATTTCAGATATCTAAATTGGCTTTCTTACTAGTAACAATCACATTCATGATATCAAAATACATTTTCAGATATCAAAAATTTAAATTTTTACTAGTAGCAATTCAATTCCTGATATCAATAATTATCATTTTAACTAGTGAATATTGAATTGTTGATATCAAGAATTCACATCCTGGAAATGAATAAAAGTTAAAACAGCTTGCCATATTGCTACTAGTAACCGTGTTCATTTCTGATATCATGAATGTGATTGTTACTAGTAAGAAAGCCATTTTAGATATCTGAAATTATGTTGATATCAAAAATACATTTTCAGATATCAAAAATTTACATTTTTACTAGTAGCAATTCAATTGTTGATATCTACAATAGACATTTTTACTAGTAACCACGTAATTCTTCATATCAAAAATTATATTTCTACTAGTAAGAAATACAAAGCTGATATGTGTATTCCTAATTATAACTAGTAAGAAATAATTCTTGATATCTGTAATAGTTTTGTCGCCCTTTTAACATTTAAACATATGTAGGATTATGGCAAGCCGTTTTAACTTTTATTCATTTCCAGGATATGAATTCTTGATATCAACAATTCAATTTTCACTAGCTAAAATGACAATTATTGATATCAGGAATTCGATATCTACTAGTAACAATGGCAGTTTTTGATATCAGAAATTACATTTCCACTAGTAACAATGCTAATTCTTGATATCAACAATTACATTTTTACTAGTTAAATGCTCATTCTAGATGATTCTATCAAGAATTGTATTTCAACTAGTAAAAACTATAATTCTTGATATCTGTAATTGTATTTTCACTAGTGAAATGTCACCATAGGCTGCCATTCAAAATCAATTGTTGATATCAAGAATTGATTTCTTACTTGTTGAAATTCCAATTTCACATATCAGAAATACAATTCGTACTAGTAAAAACCTTTATTTTTGATATCAATAATTCAATTGTCACTAGTTGAAATGTCTATTCTTCATATCAACAATTGAATTGCTACTAGTAAAAATGTTCATTTTTGATCTCAATAATTCCATTTTCACTAGTGACAATGTTCATTTCTGATATCATGAATGTGATTGTTACTATTAAGAAAGCCATTTTAGATAACTGAAATTAAAATTTTTACTAGTAGCAATTCAATTGTTGATATCTAGAATATAAATTTTTACTAGTAACCACGTAATTCTTGACATCAAGAATTCACATTTTTACTAGTAACAATGTAATTATTGATATCAAAAATGATATAAATACAAAGCTGATATGTGTATTCGGAATTATAACTAGTAAGAAATGAATTCTTGATATCAACAATTGATTTTGAATGGCAGCCTATGGTGACATTTCACTAGTGAAAATACAATTACAGATATCAAGAATTATAGTTTTTACTAGTTGAAATACAATTCTTGATATCTAGAATAAGCATTTAACTAGTAAAAATGTAATTGTTGATATCAAGAATTAGCTACTTGTGGAAATTTAATTTCTGATATCAAAAATTTCCATTGTTACTAGTAGATATCGAATTCCTGATATCAATAATTATCATTTTAAGTAGTGAAAATTGAATTGTTGATATCAAGAATTCATATCCTGGAAATGAATAAAAGTTAAAACGGCTTGCCATATTGCTACTAGTAACAATGTTCATTTTTGATCTCAATAATTCCATTTTCACTAGTGACAATGTTCATTTCTGATATCATGAATGTGATTGTTACTAGTAAGAAAGCGATTTT
>NC_068312.1:38387514-38400014 GCF_025860055.1 Xyrauchen texanus | reverse complement strand
TATTATGAATTTTATCTTTTGTTGTGAATCGTGCTTTTATTATGAATCGTGCTTTTATTATGAATTTTATCTTTTGTTGTGAATCGTGCTTTTATTATGAATCGTGCTTTTATTATGAATTTTATCTTTTGTTGTGAATCGTGCTTTTATTATGAATCGTGCTTTTATTATGAATTTTATCTTTTGTTGTGAATCGTGCTTTTATTATGAATTTAATCTTTTGTTGTGAATCGTGCTTTTATTATGAATTTTATCTTTTGTTGTGAATCGTGCTTTTATTATGAATTTTATCTTTTGTTGTGAATCGTGCTTTTATTATGAATCGTGCTTTTATTATGAATTTTATCTTTTGTTGTGAATCGTGCTTTTATTATGAATTTAATCTTTTGTTATGAATCGTGCTTTTATTATGAATCGTGCTTTTATTATGAATTGTGCTTTTATTATGAATCGTGCTTTTATTATGAATTTTATCTTTTATTAGGGATCGTGCTTTTATTATGAATTTGATCTTTTATTAGGAATCGTGCTTTTATTATGAATTGTGCTTTTATTATGAATTTTATCTTTTATTATGAATCGTAATTTTATTATGAATATTATCTTTTGTTATGAATCGTGCTTTTATTATGAATTTTATCTTTTATTATGAATCGTGCTTTTATTATGAATTTTATCTTTTATTATGAATCGTGCTTTTATTATGAATTTTATCTTTTATTATGAATCGTGCTTTTATTATGAATTTTATCTTTTATGAATCGTGCTTTTATTATGAATTGTGCTTTTATTATGAATCGTGATTTTATTATGAATTTTATCTTTTATTATGAATCGTGATTTTATTATGAATTTTATCTTTTATTAGGAATCATGCTTTTATTATGAATTTGATCTTTTATTATGAATCGTGCTTTTATTATGAATTTGATCTTTTATTATGAATCGTACTTTTATTATGAATTTGATCTTTTATTATGAATCGTGCTTTTATTATGAATTTTATTTTTTATGAATCGTGCTTTTATTATGAATTGTGCTTTTATTATGAATCGTGATTTTATTATGAATTTTATCTTTTATTAGGAATTGTGCTTTTATTTTGATGTGTATTTTTGACGGAAGTTTAATCTCTCCGGATAAATGGCTCAGTGTGATCACTTAAGCATAATTGCTATTATTTAATTATATAAATTATATAAAAATAATGCTTCATTGTGGGTTAGTGCTCTGCTCCGTCATCTCATTCAACGCGAATGATTCTCATAGTCTTAGACGAAAAAAGACGTGGCTTGGTGGAAAGTGAGCGAAGAAGTTGGACTACCTGGTAAGTTCAGAAAATATGTGCGTCTACTTGATTCCAGCTATTGGTTGTACTTTACTATGAACCAAGTCACGCCCCTCCTCCTGTCCTTTTCCAGAAGAGAAGCGGGAATACTCGTGGGTTCGCGTTACTCGCGAAGCGAACATTTTCTTAGCGTTGTATGTAAACGCACTATAAGTCTCTCTTTCTCTTTTCTGTTCCAGATGAGAATTCTAATCAAAACCGCCCTTGCAAGTGTATTGAAATTGCGCTAAGGTGATTTTGTTGAATATATTTCAAAGTGGAATATATTCCATTTAGGAAGTGAAGCTGTTCATGTAAAATCCATTTCCTCTGCTCAGATCAGAGAGGTTTTCCCTCCATCTCTCCGCGGCTCCGCACTCATCCATCTTCACCCACTGCAGGAAACACAAACGCCCCGAATAACGCCTGCGGAAGAGTTTTATGGCACGTGATCAGGCTTTTGAGGGTGGACTACAGGGTACTCGAGAGAACAAGAAGTAATGAACATTTATGAACCGATACAAACACAAGCGTATCGTCTCACGCCGGCTCATATTCCTCACAGCAGATATCCGAATGTTTGCGGCCTCCACATTCCCCGCCGTGAAGAAGGAAATACAGCGAGTGCTCTGTTATAATGATCACTCAGAAAAATTGACCAATGCACAATAATGAAAATAGCCCATAAAACCTCTCCGATATGATTTGAAAGCATAAAATATTTGCTTTTAAATTGGCTTGTTTTATTGAAGACATCTATAACACACAGTGTGCTGGAAATGGAAAGACTGGACGGTCGTGGTGGGACATAGCGGCTGGCCAACAGAAACACTCCGAACAGAAGAATGGAAAAATCTCTTGAACTATAAATGGAAAAGCGAGGGCTGATGGTGTCAATTAAAACCAAACCTGACATTCTACAATGACCTGGACGAATGGAAACCTTCATGGACACACAGAACACAAATGCATGTTTCCACAGCTTGTCAAATGAAGAAAAACCCATAAGCCTTGACATACGTCAGCTCAAACACGTCACCTGAGGGTAGAAGTCAGTGTTGTAACTTTGTTTTGTGGGCGCCGCCTTGGACAAACTTGCAAGTCTCCAAATCTGAAGCTTTCTTTGACGCTATGTGACACTGATATATACATATACTCCACAAGACAACATAACACCTGAAATAACACTGTAGAGGGGAGGAGGGCGGGGCCAGGATGGAACGATGCACGCCCGGTCCCCAATCGGCCTGATGGGGCGAGCGAGGGATAAAGGTGTCCGGTGACGACAGTTAGAGAGAGAGAGAATTACAGGCAGCTAATTAAATATTATTTATATTGACAAGCCGGTTCTCGCCTCCTCCTTGCCCATCATTAACCCCCTTACATTGGTGCCGAAACCCGGGAGGGAGTAGGGATGCCGAGGAAAGTCCTCGACACCAAGGGGAGCGCCGCTGCTATCCGCCGGGACATGGAGTAGCCCGACCACCCGGACACGGGAAAGGCCGCCCAATCGACTCCCCCAAGCACCTGGAGCGATGGAGCCGCTGCCAGGGGCGGAGGAGTGCCCTGCCGACCCCTAGAAACGTGGAGGGGTCGAGAGAAAACCGCCGTCTGCGAGGGGAGGAGGGAAGTGATTCCCCGACCACCTGGAGCGGTAGGGCCACTCCCAGGGGCGGAGGAGTGTCCCCACGGGTCGCCGGGAACGCGGAGGGGCGTTCTGTCCGCTGGGGTCGGAGGTTTGACTCCTGGGAGGAGTGTAGAGCAAAGGGGGGACGGGGCCGGGCTGATGGGGCGCTTGAGGGATAAAGGCGGCCGGTGACGACAGTTCCAGAGAGAGAGAATTACAGGCAGAGTAATTTTCCCTGGGGAGGGGCGTGCTTTGACCCCTTCAGGTCATCCCCGCCTTCCTCGACCTGGGAGGAAACAGGAGGGGAAAACAACAACAACAACAAAAAAAAAATAGGCGAGGGAAAAGGCCAACACCAGGAGAGAAGAATCTCACTCACCAGTTCTCTGATGTACCGTCGCATGGTCCTCGAACACTCCTCCACACTCTCCGGCGGACGACAGCCGCTCCTCTCCGGGCGAACCGGAGTCAAACATCTGACCCCCAGCGGACAGAACGCCCCTCCGCTTTTCTGGCGGCACGTGGGGACACTCCTGACGTTGCTTCCGTCCTCCCCTCGTGGATGGCGGTCTTCCCTCGACCCCTCCAAGTCTCTGGGGACGGCAGGGCACTCCTCCGCCCCCGGCAGCGGCTCCCTCGCTCCAGGCGGTCGGGGAATCCAGTCCCCACTCACCCCGCGGAAGGCGGCCGTTCCCAACGTCCGGGCGGTCGGTCTACTCCGTCACCCGGCAGATGGCAGCGGCGATCCCCTGGGTGGACGGCAGTGTCGAGGACTCTGCGACGGGCATCCCTCCTCCTTCCCGGGTTTCGTTAAGATTGGCAAGGAGGAGGCGAGAACCGGCTTGTCAATATAAATAATAATTGAATGAAAACTTAAACCAAAACACACAAACATAAACACACACATGACGGACATGCCCGTAATTCTCTCTCTCTCGAACCGTCGTCATCGGCCAACTTTATCCCTCACGCACCCCATCAGGCCGATTGGGGACCGGCGTGCGACATTCCAGCCCGGCCCCGCCCCCCTCTGCTCCACACACCGTTTTTCAAAACGCCGTCTCAGTGTGGACGGAAGCACAAAACGGAGAGAAAACGACGCGATTTCAAACGATAACGTATTAGCGTGGACTAGGCCTTAGTATCCGCTTCAATGTCAGTTCTTGAGTTTATACCCAACACACAACAGCCACAGGGTCTTAAGCGCCGGAAATCATTGAGCATTTCCAATACATGATTCAGACATCCATAATAACACACTTTAACCACACAGACTGAACCATCAGTTGAATTGACCGGTCAGAATTGTTGTCTTTGTGTGGGGTTTGATTGACGGGACTGCACAGGGCGGTAAACTACAGTCGCAGGCTCTTTCGGTAACAGTAGGGGTCACATTGACCCTTCAACATCGACTAAACTCTGACCAAACGAAGAACTTTTCTAAGTGCTCTAATTTACTCAATCCATGCGTTAAGTACAGTAGATTGATTATAAAGATTGTAATCCAAAAGGGTTTTCTAGAACATCCCAAATCCACTTGAAAGTGAGCAGCAAATCACTGCAAAACTTCTCAAGTCGTCTGAAGAAAAAGCCTAAATATGAGCGATAAAAATGACAGCAAATATCACAAATGACAATAAGCTGTGTGTCAGTCGTCTTAAGATAAAAATGCACTTCAGATTAGCAGAACCTAGAGAGCGGGAACGAAAGAACCATAAAGAATGGCTTGAGTTTTGACATATTGGCTGTAAAACCTCTAAAGAATGAGAATGTGCATGAAGTAAAAATCTCTTGCCCCAAAAACCCCCAAAACACAGAGATGAACGGAGTCCCCGTGCAATCAACTCTCCATATCTCCCCTCAATGAATAAGTAATCTATAAATCTCCACCTTTTACCAGAAGAAAGTGAAAGTGGAGATTTATGGTTAAAAAAGCACTTAAATATTGATCCGTTTCTCACCCACACCTATCATATCACTTCTGAAGACATGGATTAAACCACTGGAGTCTTAAGTGAAAGTGAAAGTGGAGATTTATGGTTAAAAAAAGCACTTAAATATTGATTTGTTTCTCACCCACACCTATCATATCACTTCTGAAGACATGGATTAAATCATTGGAGTCATATGTGAAAGTGAAAGTGGAGATTTATGGTTAAAAAAGCACTTAAATATTTATTTGTTTCTCACCCACACCTATCATATCACTTCTGAAGACATGGATTAAATCACTGGAGTCATATGTGAAAGTGAAAGTGGAGATTTATGGTTAAAAAAGCACTTAAATATTGATTTGTTTCTCACCCACACCTATCATATCACTTCTGAAGACATGGATTAAACCACTGGAGTCGCATGTGAAAGTGAAAGTGGAGATTTATGGTTAAAAAAGCTTTGACATATTGGCTGTGAAACCTCTAAAGAATGAGCAATTTTAAAAACGTGCAAGAAGGAAAAATCTCTTGCCACAAAAACCCCCAAAACACAGAGATGACAGGAGTCCCCGTGCAATCAACTCTCCATATCTCCCCTGAATGATGCCACAAATAAACTGAGTTTCGCCGATAAGAGAAATCCCCAGAATAAACACGCTCATCTCCCTTTTAGGGAGGAAATTGAAAACCACACTAATTCTATTCACTCACAAATCTGATGCCCAGGAAACATGTTCCCTTGATTTCCATTTCACTGTTCGGTTATCTTCAAATACCATTATCGGACTCGAAACTTAAAGAGTGAATTAAAACTCAAATGTTTCATCTAGATTCAGGAGTGTTTCACAGTTTCATAGGATTGAACGGATTAGCCGATATAATCGAGACAATCGCAGTGAAATACAAGTCATGCACCCACAGCCGAAACAGTGAGGGTCGTCTGCTCGCCTCACGGACCGACTGATGCACGCAAACATTGCAACAAACCTTTTAAACATCACAAGCTCCTTTACACGATTTGTACATTTGTAACAATTGACATAAATGAAGAGTTTTGATTGAAATGATAAACCAGATTAAATAAAAAAATTAATAATTGTTCAATAAGTGACAGGACGGTATTTGGGGTGAGAAGAGGTAAAGCTATTACCCCTATTTCTACACTGTATCACTATAAAACCCATGGGGGCTTTTTACCCCAAGTTTGGGGGAAAACGCCCCATTTGACACTGTTATTATATATAAATATATATATGTATTATTATTATTATTATTATTCAACTTTAATTAAAACAAAGCCTCCGTTTTTATCTTTTCACACAGATTATGTTGCTGCATCAATATTCAATAAAAATATATACGAGACGACAGAAACACATTTTCATCGAATTGATATATGACTCATCATATTAACATCATACTGACTAAATATTTCAAACAAAAGTTTTACAGGCCTTTTACACCAAATAATCACAAACATTTTTAAGCACAGGCTTAAAGGGACAGTGCACCCAAAAATGAAAATTCTGTCATCATTTACTCACCCTCATGACATCCCAGATGTGTGTGACTTTTTTTCATGTGCAGAGCACAAATGGAGATTTTTAGAAGAATATTTCAGCTCTGTAGGTCCATACAATGCAAGTGAATGGTGACCAGAACATTGAAGCTCAAAAAAGCACATTAAGGCAGAATAAAAGTAATCAACATGTCTCCAGTGGTCTTCAGAAGTGATATGATAGGTGTGGGTGAGAAACAGATCAATATTTAAGTGCTTTTTTAACCATAAATCTCCACTTTCACTTTCAGACTTAAATATTGATCTGTTTCTCACCCACACCTATCATATCACTTCTGAAGACATGGATTAAACCACTGGAGTCGTATGTGAAAGTGAAAGTGGAGATTTATGGTAAAATAAGACTTAAATATTGATCTGTTTCTCACCCACACCTATCATATCACTTCTGAAGACATGGATTAAACTACTGGAGTCGTATCTGAAAGTGAAAGTGGAGATTTATGGTAAAATAAGACTTAAATATTGATCTGTTTCTCACCCACATCTATCATATCACTTCTGAAGACATGGATTAAACCAATGGAGTCATATGTGAAAGTGAAAGTGGAGATTTATGGTTAAATAAGACTTAAATATTGATCTGTTTCTCACCCACACCTATCATATCCCTTCTGAAGACATGGATTAAACCAATGGAGTCGCATGTGAAAGTGAAAGTGGAGATTTATGGTTAAAAAAGCACTTAAATATTGATCTGTTTCTCACCCACACCTATCATATCACTTCTGAAGACATGGATTAAACCACTGGAGTCGTATGTGAAAGTGAAAGTGGAGATTTATGGTAAAATAAGACTTAAATATTGATCTGTTTCTCACCCACACCTATAATATCACTTCTGAAGACATGGATTAAACCATTGGAGTCTTATGATTACTTTTATGCTGCCTTTATTCCTTTTTGGGAGCTTTAAAGTTCTGGTCACTATTCACTTGGATTGTATGGACCAACAGAGCTGAAATATTCTTCTAAAAATCAACTGCAGATGAAAGAAAGTCACACACATCTGGGATGGCATGAGGGCGAGTAAATGATGAGAGAGTTTTCATTTTTGGATGCACTGTCCCTTTAAGGTTGAGAACACAATTAAACCTGTGGTCTTATTATTATTCAACAATTTCAACATTCAACACTAAAACCAGCAGACAGATGTAAAAATGATCACATATAAGCCACGTTCACAAAGCTGTGTGAACACAGTCATATATTGAAATAATTATGCGTTTGAAGGTCCAGCGTTGGTACCTTGAGAAATGATTGTGGTGGTTTGCAAAAACATCAATCCACGCTGTCAGGCAGACAGAGCGCACCACTGCAGACTATTAAGTGCCCTGAAATATGAAATGCCAAACAAATCCACTGCCTTTTGTATTTTTACCATTGCGGTGCCATTAAATGTTATTTAATAGAATTATGGCAGATACTATATTGACATCTACAGCCTAACAAATGCATACATTTTAAATGTCAAAATAAGCACTAAACAGTTACAGACATGAACTCTGAAAGCCACAAAAGTATTTAAGAATGACCGAGATTTAAGTGTAAATGAGGCTCTTCATTCGGGATAATAATGCAATATAATATTTGAGCTGAGAATGGATTACTATGCAGCATGCACAACGATACACTGCCAAACCACGAGTCAAGCAGCACCAGACGGGCAATTATGATGTCACAGCTCTGGAATATAAATGAAGGAGGATTTGCATGAGGAACTGATATGAGGAGCGGGTGTCAAACGTGACAGCGCTGACATCTGACAAACACTGAAAGGCCACTGACGCTGTATGGATCATGTGTTTGGGAGCGCCCCTTCAACAGATATGAGAGACTTCTGCAAATTTTAAAAAGTGGGTGTGCACTTTTTAAAGCTGTTGTGTTTAGTATTGGATGTCAAAACTTTTCGGATAGAGTCGGCATTTGAAATGGTTAAACGCTGTCAAAACATTGCTGTCAACTGATCAACTTCTGATTCAACCAATGGTGTGAGTTTGGGGAGGGGCTAAAAGTTTAGTTTACATTTTTACAATTCTCTTTGGCCTTGCTAGTGGCACTAAAATTACACACTTCACTAGTGAGTGCACAATGCATCTGAAACAAGTCGTTAGTAATTCCAGACGTACTTCCTGTACTAACCTACGTAATTTGGTAACAAAAAAACACGTCTCTGGTCTTCATTGGTTGCTCGCGAACAGCGTTGACCCGCCCTCAAACACTACACTAAGCGGTAGACCAATCACAACAGACTGGGACATCTGACCAATCAGAGCAGAGTAGGCTCTGTGAAAGGAGGAGTTTAGAATGAATGCTTTAGAACGGACCAATCAGAGCAGAGTATGCTCTCTGAAAGGAGGAGTTTAGAATGAATGGTTTAGAACGCACCAATCAGAGCAGAGTAGGCACTCTGAAAGGAGGAGTTTAGAATGAATGCTTTAGAACGGACCAATCAGAGCAGAGTAGTCTCTCTGAAAGGAGGAGTTTAGAATGAATGCT
This sequence comes from Xyrauchen texanus, assembly GCF_025860055.1. Lineage (NCBI taxonomy): Eukaryota > Metazoa > Chordata > Actinopteri > Cypriniformes > Catostomidae > Xyrauchen > Xyrauchen texanus. Next base: position 38,391,048 of record NC_068312.1, on the reverse strand, counting down.
TTAGAACGGACCAATCAGAGCAGAGTAGGCTCTCTGAAAGGAGGAGTTTAGAATGAATGCTTTAGAACGGACCAATCAGAGCAGAGTAGGCTCTCTGAAAGGAGGAGTTTAGAATGAATGCTTTAGAACGGACCAATCAGAGCAGAGTAGGCTCTCTGAAAGGAGGAGTTTAGAATGAATGCTTTAGAACGGATCATTGAACGAGTCGTTTTTGACACTGGGGGAAAAAAAATGTTAAATTATGAGCAAATTTAAGTGTTTTTTGACATTGGATGACTATTGTATGAGACCTTTAAAACAATATTAGGCACATTTGAAAACCATAATAGGTGTTCGTTAAAAGGATAGTTCACACATAAATTTAAATTCTCTTTTGCTCACCCTCATGCCATCCCAGATGTTTATTTTGATGTGACTTTCTTTCTACTGCAGAACAAAAATGAAGATTTTCTCAGATCTGTTGGTCCATACAATGCAAGTGAATGGTGACTAGAACTAAAAAGCTCCAAAAAGCACACAAAGTCCGCATAAAAGTAATCCACACTTCTTTTTTTACTATAAATCTCAACTTTCACATAATTCTTTTTGTTTTTCTACTGGGCAGGGAGTATAATTTATAGTAAAAATTTATTGAGATATTGACCTGTTTCTCACCTACATCTATCAACACTTCTGAAGACATGGATTAAACGACTGGAGTTGTCTGGAATAATTTTATGTTGCCTTTATGTGCTTTTTGGGGCTTCAAAGTTCTGGTCACCATTCACTTGCATTGTATGGACCAACATATCTGAGATAATCTTCTAAAAATCTTCAATCTAAATTTTTTTTCTGGTGACCAGAACACTGAAGCTCCAAAAAGCACATAAAGGCAGCATAAAAGTACTCCAGACAACTCCAGCGGTTGTACTTAAATATTGATCTGTTTCTCACCCACACCTATCATATCACTTCTGAAGACATGGATTAAACCACTGGAGTCGCATGTGAAAGTGAAAGTGGAGATTTATGGTTAAAAAAGCACTTAAATATTGATCTGTTTCTAACTCACACCTATCATATCAATTCTAAAGATATGGATTAAACCACTGGAGCTTTTCGGATTACTTATATGCTGTCTTTATGAGCTTTTTGGAGCTTCAAAGTTCTGGTCACCATTCACTTGCATTATATGGACCTACAGAGCTGAAATATATTTCTAGAAACCTTAATTTGTGTTCCGGTGAAGAAAGAAAGTCACTCATCTGGGATGGCATGAGGGTGAGAAAATGATGAGAGAATTTTCTTTTTTGTGTGCACTGTCCCTTTAAACATGCATCCTTGAAGTCACAATCACTGTGGGCACTTCACTCCACACTACTCTTCCTTTGGCTCCAAAACTTGTATATAACATCACTTACAGTTTCCCGCCGAAATTTTAAGACTGTATGAATTGGCCGTGAAAATCTTTTCTTTCACTGATTTGAAGTCCAACGAAATCTTGAGTTTTTATGTGCAATAAAAAATGGTTTCAGCCACAATATAAATATCGCAGCCAATCAGCTTAGAACAGCAGACTGACGTGCGTGATGTCCATAAAACCCCTGAAATGTCTCGAAACAGAGACGCTGTTGTTCCACACCTGGATGTGGAAGGAGGAATTTGTAGTTTCTGTACGATCATAAAGAGAACGTTTTATAAGTGAACGCCATCATTTAAACAGGGTTCATTAAGTCCGATGCTACACTAACGTCAATATCTCAGACTTTGCATTGGGGATACATTTGCTAAACTATTTAGTGCTTCACTTTGGAACAAGAGAAACATGCTTTTCAAAACCCTTTATTGTATTTGTGCTACAATGACACGACATCCGCTGATGACATCATTGAAAGACCTTTTCTCCCAGAGCTTCAGTGCTTATTAAGAACCATAGAGCAGAAAAAAACATGTTTTTTTATAAGCATCATGTGGACAATCGGCCTCAAAATGGACTTTATGAAGATGAGTTTGAAGTGCTGCATTAGGGGAATTAATTCAAATGGCCAGCCTGTCGTCAGAATGCACATAATGCAGAGCTGGACCCTCAAACGAACGATGGGACGACACAGAAGAACATATTTACATGAAGATTTGATTGTGATTTATCAGAATGTCGTTGGTTTGCAGCACAGAATCAGACACGATGCCAAAAACCTCATGAGGACAGAACTCGCCAAAGGAGCCCATTATAAAATGTGTCAAATTTGGAGGGGAAAAAATCTTTACTGCTTTCATTTTAAATGTTTAAACAGTGCATTTATTTTTAACAAACGCAGCTTAAATGCACCTACAGCATCTTTTCCCACCAAAAACTGATTTAAAAGTCGATTTTGCATGATGCAAATAATTAATTCAGGGCTGATGCAAGGCAGAGCTTTTCAGATTTGTTGTACATTATGACTGGATAACAGCGCGGGAATCTCCACGCTATCATGGCGCTACAAGACGTATCAAGACGGGAGGGAAAAAACACACAATGCTAGTAAGCTGCCTCCATAAGCATCAGAGGAACACTCATGACTCTTCTAAAACGTAGGCAGCATAATTATTTATTATCTTTAGGCCAAATTCTGGAGAGAATGAAAACTCAGAATGCATTGAAACGAGCCCTGTAAAAATGCTTGAGTAAGCAAGAAAATGATGCATATATTTGGAAATGCATGCAATCCTCGAATCTGATTGGTCGAGAGGCGCTTCAAGAGTTGCTGTTGGGGTTCCACTTACATTAGATGCTGCCTATAAAGTCAGTAGACAGCAAGGCAGCTCACTAGGGTTCAGAACAGAGCCTTTATTTAAAAAGTAAACTTTAAATATGCAAATGTCGTTTTAGCTGTTATTAGGGCTATCACGATTAACTGTAATATTTCTTCAGGTGTATGTGTGCTTCATTTTCACATATTTAACTACAAATAAATAAATCAAATATTAAAATAGGCACTTATGATTTCCTTTTAAGGCTTTAAAAATGTATGAATTAATAAAAAATAAAAGCGTATGGAGTGGTGATGGTGTAGTGGGCTGAAGCACATAACTGTAATCAGAAGGTTGCTGGTTTGATCCCCACAGTCACCACCATTGTGTCCTTGAGTAAGACACTTAACTCCAGGTTGCTCCGGGGCGATTGTCCCTGTAATAAGTGCACTGTAAGTCGCTTTGGATAAAAGCATCTGCCAAATGCAGAAATGTAAATATATGAATGACATGAAAAATAATGTTTCAATTATTAAAATATTAAAAATCTAAATGCTTAAAATATGTATCTCTTTTTGGTCAACTTTAGTTTTGGCCAATTTTTGTTTTTGGAACTCATTTCATTTTATATTAATTTTTTAACTAAAACAAACATATATATTTTATATTATATTATATTATATTATATTATATTATATTATTTATTTTATATTATATTATATTATATTATTTATTTTATATTATATTATATTATATTATATTATTTTATATTATATTATTTTATATTATATTATATTATTTTATATTATATTATTTTATATT
>NC_068312.1:38367514-38382514 GCF_025860055.1 Xyrauchen texanus | reverse complement strand
GATTCAAATGAATTGGCTCATAAGAGTCATTTGTTTGGGAATCGGACTACACTGATCCCACTGCGTTTCTGCAAAAGATTCAAATGAATTGGCTCATAAGAGTCATTTGTTTGGGAATCGGACTACACTGATCCCACTGCGTTTCTGCAAAAGATTCAAATGAATTGGCTCATAAGAGTCATTTGTTTGGGAATCGGACTACACTGATCCCACTGCGTTTCTGCAAAAGATTCAAATGAATTGGCTCATAAGAGTCATTTGTTTGGGAATCGGACTACACTGATCCCACTGCGTTTCTGCAAAAGACTCAAATGAATTGGCTCATAAGAGTCATTTGTTTGGGAATCGGACTACACTGATCCCACTGCGTTTCTGCAAAAGATTCAAATGAATTGGCTCATAAGAGTCATTTGTTTGGGAATCGGACTACACTGATCCAACTGCGTTTCTGCAAAAGATTCAAATGAATTGGCTCATAAGAGTCATTTGTTTGGGAATCGGACTACACTGATCCCACTGCGTTTCTGCAAAAGACTCAAATGAATTGGCTCATAAGAGTCATTTGTTTGGGAATCGGACTACACTGATCCCACTGCGTTTCTGAAAAAGACTCAAATGAATTGGCTCATAAGAGTCATTTGTTTGGGAATCGGACTACACTGATCCCACTGCGTTTCTGCAAAAGACTCAAATGAATTGGCTCATAAGAGTCATTTGTTTGGGAATCGGACTACACTGATCCAACTGCGTTTCTAAAAAAGATTCAAATGAATTGGCTCATAAGAGTCATTTGTTTGGGAATCGGACTACACTGATCCAACTGCGTTTCTGCAAAAGACTCAAATGAATTGGCTCATAAGAGTCATTTGTTTGGGAATCGGACTACACTGATCCCACTGCGTTTCTGAAAAAGACTCAAATGAATTGGCTCATAAGAGTCATTTGTTTGGGAATCGGACTACACTGATCCCACTGCGTTTCTGCAAAAGATTCAAATGAATTGGCTCATAGGAGTCATTTGTTTGGGAATCGGACTACACTGATCCCACTGCGTTTCTGCAAAATATTCAAATGAATTGGCTCATAAGAGTCATTTGTTTGGGAATCGGACAACACTGATCCAACTGCGTTTCTGCAAAAGATTCAAATGAATTGGCTCATAAGAGTCATTTGTTTGGGAATCAGACTACACTGATCCCACTGCGTTTCTGCAAAAGATTCAAATGAATTGGCTCATAAGAGTCATTTGTTTGGGAATCGGACTACACTGATCCAACTGCGTTTCTGAAAAAGATTCAAATTAATTGGCTCATAAGAGTCATTTGTTTCGGAATCGGACTACACTGATCCCACTGCGTTTCTGCAAAAGATTCAAATGAATTGGCTCATAAGAGTCATTTGTTTGGGAATCGGACTACACTGATCCCACTGCGTTTCTGCAAAAGATTCAAATGAATTGGCTCATAAGAGTCATTTGTTTGGGAATCGGACTACACAGGTCACACACACTGTGCTTCTACAAAGAAGAGTCTCCAATGGCAAACAGCACACGCCATCAGTTTGCATGCAGCAGAGAGGACGGTCACATGGGGAGCTGCACATGCTCGCTCATTGCCACATCCCGAAAACGTCTCCTTAACATAATCCATAACATCCTTCAGCATGAATCTCTGTATGAACATCAGCTAAATGGAGGGATAAGTCTCAACTCCTGCGGATGGAGAAATCCACCAAACCGCACATTACAGCAACTCAACATCAGGCTGCCTTTACCTAGAGCGACCTCTCGCCGCTCGCACGCCTGAAATATAACCTGCTGTCATAAAAACAAAACAATAAAAGCATTTATTCGGCTCCTAAAAGGGAACATGGCATCTGCCCACATATTTATATACAGAAACAGGAAGCTGCCATCAGCGAGACATCGACTTGAGTCTTTTGAAGTTTTATGGGATGTTACATCACGCTTATTTCAGTCTAATGTCAGAGACTTTTACACCGTGCAAGTTTAAAAAGAACAAAAAAATGGATGTTAGTATATAACGATTGTCATTGTAAGTGTGGAACCTTTGAAGCATGCAAATCTTGCAATGCCATTATCCTACGCAGAAGGTCTACGCACTTTCCAGATGTTGATCAGACTGCCAAAAAATAACTTTAGATTTATATTAGACCAGAATGAAATGCTATTTATAAACCCCCTGCTAAGAGGAGAACAGAGCGAGAGAATGATGTAGAATCTGCTTTGGCATCTCAAATATATGAGACCTCGACTGATGCCAAACTCAACTGATATTCCTGGAAAAAACAAATAACTACACTGGGGCATTTTCTATAGATATGGCTTTGTTCAGAGGAACTAGGGTGGGACAATATCTCAAATATGCATGATATTAAAGTTGAAGGAAACTCAATTTTCATCCCATAGAATCACAAATGAAATGACAATTTTTCATATTTCATAGCAAATACATAACGGCTAAAAAAGAAATTCATATGGGAGTAAATAATGACAGATTTGTCATGTTTGGATGAATTGTTCCTTTAAATACATGTGACACATGATGATGGCAAAAAGTGTTCATGGTGTTTGTGTTTAATTATAAATCATCATGTCTGTTCTATGGATCAGGACACGAGGAGGACGAGGAGTTAAACTGAGATGATGCAGCTGTGGTGACGCCAGAGGTCCATGTGAATATTTCATCAGTGTGTGATAGAGAACATACAGATCACATCAGGTGAATTATTCCTGAAGGCCGCTGGGGTGATAATCAAGAGAGACAACTCTACAGGCCGAATCAAAGCACTGCCGAAACCCTGCAGCGTTCACACACACGCAAACACACACACATTACACTCGTACACGCATACACACACACTATACACACAAATGCACACACTGCACATGCACACACACTCTACACACACACACTACACACACGCGCACACACACGCAAACACACACACACTACATGCAGAGACTACACGCACACACTACAAATGCACACACGCTCTACACACACTACAAACACACTACACGCACACACACTCACACGCACACGCACACACACACACACACACTACACGCAGAGACTACACACGCACATACACACGTGCATACACGCAAACACACACATGCCATACACACGCGCACACACGCAAACACACACATGCACACTACACATATGCCACACACACTCACATACACACACACACTCACACGCGCACACGCGCACACTACACACATGCCACACACACACACCACACACACACACGCAAACACACACACGCACACTACACACACGCACACGCACACACACACACTCACATACACACACACGCACACACGCCACACACAAACATGCACACTACACACATGCCACACACACACACACACACACACGCACACACACACACACACGCCACACACGCACACTACACACACGCCACACACGCACACTACACACATGCCACACAAACACACACACACTCACACACACTCACATACACACACACTCACATACAAACACGCACACACACACACACTCACACACACACACACACACATACACACACACACACACACACACACACACACACACACACACATGTTTGTGTTTTACACGTTTTCAGGTTTGGGAAGTTACAGAACATAAACCAAAATAATAAAAATCGAAATTTAGACTTTAAAAGATACATTTAAAAGTGTTTTCCTTTTTACTGTAAAGTTTCACTAATAAACCAGAATAACATTTCTAAAAACAGGGAATTAAAAACAGGATTAAACATTTTAATAAAAATGTAAATAAATAAAAATGATGGACTGCAAAAACACTGAATTCTGAAAGAGTGAAGAATTAGTCAATATAGTCAACACTAATTTATTTAAACTCCAACATCATTATCTCTGAAGTATGAGGTTATGAGAGCCTTTTTACAAATCCTCTTTTAAACAAACATGTTTTTTATAAGGCTAAAAATGTTACACTCAAATACGTTGTGCGCATTTTCATTTCAAACAAAATCCCATTAAAACGAATTGCACAATCTTAAATACTATAAAGCAGTGCAATCCTTTACAGTAACATTTACAGTGTTTACCCTCCTCAGAAATTCAAGATTGTTGACTCGTAACATTAAACTAAGATGTGAGATTGTATTTGAACATCCGAAATGACACGCATCACCTTTAATTCGCTTCTCACGATAATATTCTGTCCGTACGCTTTATCTGCAAAAGATCAAGGACGCACCTGTGACGGGAACAGACAGTCTGGACCCCTGAAGATAACACGTGTTCAGAAGTGCTCTGATGATTTGACAGTTTCTTCAGTTGGAGATTCATCAGAGTATTATGAGACAAACACTTAAAGGAATAGTTTACCGAGAGAGAAAGAAGAAAGTCACATGGGCTTGGAAACACATGAAGGTGATTCAAGTTAAACACGGATCTTTCTTTGAAGCATCGGTCATTGTGACGAGCTTTCTGATTGGACACGGTCATGTGTGTGTTTGACAAGCGTCCTCCATCACGTTGGCATGTTTTCCGTACAGTATGCGGTGTTGCGGTTTCATGTGCGTATGTTGCCATGGCTACAGTCAGAAAGGACTTGATTGGGGTCTGGGTATCTCAGCGAGTATTGACGTTGACTATCACACCTGGAGTCGCGAGTTTGAACCTAGGGCGTGTTGAGTGACTCCAGTCGTCTTCCTAAGCAACCAAATTGGCCCGGTTGCTAGGGAAGGTAGAGTCACATGGTGTAACCTAAAGGATCTCGCCAGGGCTCCGCCGGCCCGCTCGGTACCCCCAAAAGGACAGTCCACCCCTGATCGGCCCCATAGTGCCCTGGCCCACCGGGAAAATGCCCCATAGGGCATATTACCAGTCCAGCCCTGGTTCTCGCTCTCGGTAGGGCGTGTCGACGCCGCGGAGAATAGCGTGAAGCCTCCACATGCGCTACGCCACCGCGGTAACACGCTCAACAAGCCACGTGATGAGATGCGCGGACTGCAATGGTTGCCCAATCCAGGTGTCCAATGCTTGATGAGTTTGCAATAAACACGCAACAGTCAGAAGTTTTTCTAAGAAATATTAACGTTCTTCATTAAAATGATTCGAATCAATGAGCAAACACAATCGGCAAACTTTAACTCTTGAATTCTTAAGCTGCGTTCACACTGCCAGCGACACGCAGAGACAAAACGACCTCATCTCGCTCATTTTCAAACCAGAGATGGCGACTTCCGGCAACACGAGCGACGGCGATCATTGGCGACCTGATGTGGGCGTGTGAAATGTTTAACTTTACGCAAGTGAAGAGCGACTTACGGGGGCGACAGCCAATACGAGAGAAGATTTTTAATTACATGCCTTTGGGACAGCAGAAGAGGGAGTCTATCTCCATACAAGATCTGATGGTAAACTCTTCAATCTCGGCCATCTCAGATCCAAATCCAAAATCCGCAATGTCCTCATCAGAGAACTTCTATTCGCTGATGATGTCGCGCTGACAGCTCACACAGAACAAGGCCTGTAGACACTCGTCAACCACCTTGCCAATGCCTGCAACAACTTAGGCCTGACAATCAGTCTGTCAAAGACCAATGTTATGGGCCAGGATGTCAGAGACACCCTTTCCATAAACATTGGCAGCTGCATCCTGGGAGCCGCTCAGGACTTCACCTACTTGGGTTCCACCATAACCTGCCATTTGTCCCTTGTCACAGAGATTGACAAGTGCATTGGGAAGGCATCTACAGCTATGTTCAGGCTGACTAAAAGAGTATGGGAGAACAAATCCCTAAGCCCCCATATAGACATGTCGAGTAAAATAATTTCTCCCCAATTTGAAAAGGCCAGTACCCAATGCGCTCCAAGTCCTCGTGGTGGTGTAGTGACTCACCTCAATCCGAGTGGTGGAGGACGAATCTCAGTTGCCTCCACGTCTGAGACCGCCAAGCCATGCATCTTATCATTTCCGTGGAGATGTAGCGTATGTGGAGGCTTCACGGCATCCACGCGCCCCATCGAGAGCGAGAACCAGGGCTAGACTTACACCCTCCTCTATGAGTCTGAGGCAACATATGCCCATCAAGAACATCGACTAAACACATTCCACCTCTGCTGTCTCAGGAGCATCCTCGGTATCAGATGGCAAGATCGCATTCTCAACACCTCAGTCCACAACATGGCCAACATTCCTAGCATGTACTCTCTACTCCGTCAAAGGCGCCTGAGATGGCTCGGACACGTGCATCGCATGCAGGATGGCAGAATACCCAAGGATGTCTTGTACGGCGAGCTGGCGCCAGGCACACGAACCACTGGTCGTCCAGTCCTGCACTTCAAAGATATCTGCAAACGGGACATGAAGAGCTGCGATATCAACCCGGGTGACTGGGAGCAAACTGCCGGGATGTGAAACTAGGCCTCAGGAGAGGTGAGGAGAAAAGACACTCCGCCTGGCAGACCAAGAGGGAGCGACGCAAAGTAAAAGCAGTGAATACTTCTGGAGCTGCTAGCGCATTCACTTGCAATTACTGTGGCAAGGGTTGTCACTCAAGGATTGGCCTACTAAGTCACTCTAGGCACTGCAAAACCTACAGTTGACCTCGTAAGTTGCAAAAGAATTGTCTTTCGAGACATGCAGGCCTATATGCAATATTCATTGTAAAGAAACTGCTGATTAGACTCTCCATACACACCACTAGCAACCTAACCGCCAGCCACTGGTGACATGCAGTTACAATGTAGCTGGCAGTGTGAACGCAGCTTTATTCTATGGACGAGGTTGAGGAAGAACAGATGATGGTGTGCATTGACCAATCATTGGAAATAGGGGTGTCAGACTCGCACACGTGCAAAACAAACGTTCAAGTTATGAACTCGGTTTATACGCATGAATAAAAAAAAAAAAGATTTTTAAATAGAAAAACAAGTGGATACAGTGTAAATAGATGTGTTGACAGGTATTGGGAAATGTTGTAAACGAGCAGTTTGCTGGTTATTTCATTTTGAAGATAAATACGAGAAAACCAATTATCCGAAAGGTATGCGGACCATTCAGTAATTAAAGAGAATGACAAGAACACAACCGATGGCGTCATTAATGTTGCAATTCCGTTTAGTGACTCGTGGCACAGAAATGACACTTCACTTGTACATTTTTGGGATTTCAGAGATGATTAAATCTAGAGTTCGCTGCTTGAGGACAGAGCGCTGAATCTCGCCCTCTTTAACGTGAGTCAATAGATTTCCGTGCTTGGATTTCCAATTAACTGAGGTGCGTTTAACGTTTACCTGCTTAACCTTCACTGTTTCAACACCTCCAGCTCAAAGCACTTAAGCTCTGTGAAAACTGTCTCTTTTATTAATTTTCCTTTATATGTGCTGTCATTATAAGTGTGTTAAGCCTGTCTGATATGTGAAATTAAAGAATTAGACATCATTCTACATTCAGCAAAGACAAACGGAGATCCTACCTGACTCATACTTATTCGAGAAATGATCTGGGTTCACTAGAAGTTGAGCATTATCAACATAAAGGCAACACTGGAATGGTTTATTACCCATGTCCAAACTCCGAATATGTCCAAAAATATATGTCTACATGCCATAAAATCAGTGGACATGCTGCTATTGCAATTTAGGCAAAATCGTCTGGCATTTTTCACTTTAATAATAGAATCAAATGGGCAGATTCAATTCACATTGAGATTTACAGGCAAGAGAAACTAAAGTGTACACTGCCAATGCATTATTAGACACTGTGACAGGGCAGAGGGCGGGCCAGGTCGTGATTACCCAACATTGTGGAGGCACTCTTCAAAATGATCTCCCGGGTTTTGGCACCAGTGTAAAGGGAATATAGGACAAGGAGGAGGCAAGAGCTGGCTTTGGGGGTTGAGCCAAAAGCTGTTGAGAGGGGGTTGAGCCAAAAGTTGTTGAGAGGGGTTGAGCCAAAAGTTGTTGAGAGGGGGTTGAGCCGAAAGTTGTTGAGAGGGGGTTGAGAAAAAATTTGTTGAGTGGGGTTGAGAAAAAGTTGTTGACAGGGGGTTGAGACAAAAGTTGTTGAGTGTAAGTTGAGATAAAAGTTGTTGAGTGTAGGTTGAGACAAAAGTTGTTGAGAGGGGGTTGAGCCAAAAGTTGTTGAGCGGGAGTTGAGCCAAAAGTTGTTGAGCGGGAGTTGAGCCAAAAGTTGTTGAGAGGGGGTTGAGCCAAAAGTTGTTGAGCGGGGGTTGAGCCAAAAGTTGTTGAGAGGGGGTTGAGCCAAAAGTTGTTGAGCGGGAGTTGAGCCAAAAGTTGTTGAGCGGAGGTTGAGCCAAAAGATGTTGAGCGGCAGTTGAGCCAAAAGTTGTTGAGCAGGAGTTGAGCCAAAAGTTGTTGAGCGGAGGTTGAGCCAAAAGTTGTTGAGCGGGGGTTGAGCCAAAAGTTGTTGAGCGGGGGTTGAGACAAAAGTTGTTGAGAGGGGGTTGAGCCAAAAGTTGTTGAGAGGGGGTTGAGCCAAAAGTTGTTGAGCGGCGGTTGAGCCAAAAGTTGTTGAGCGGCGGTTGAGCCAAAAGTTGTTGAGCGGGAGTTGAGCCAAAAGTTGTTGAGCGGGAGTTGAGCCAAAAGTTGTTGAGAGGGGGTTGAGCCAAAAGTTGTTGAGCGGGAGTTGAGCCAAAAGTTGTTGAGCGGGAGTTGAGCCAAAAGTTGTCGAGAGGCGGTTGAGCCAAAAGTTGTTGAGAGGGGTTGAGCCAAAAGTTGTTGAGCGGGGGTTTCGCTGTCCTTTTCTGCATATCGCGGCTCTATTTTGTGGTCTGTTCTGCATAAAGTGGTGGCTCATTTTAGCTTATCATGGCCCATTCGGCTTGTTTCGTGACCGACCCAATGGCCCACTCGGTTCTCCCGATGGCCCAAAAGTGCATTACCCCACCGGAAAATGCCCGATTACAGCCCTGTCCAGCCCTGGCCACAATGCTAGAGTGTTGTGGGTGGTTGCTAGGATGTTCAGAGTGATTTTTAGTGTGTTGCTATGTGGTTTCTAGGGTGTTCTAGGTGGTATTCACCTATTTTACTGTAAAAACTTTTAGTCTGATAGAAACAGGGCAAATATGTCACCATAGTGACTTTATCCCTGCATCATAAATATGTCCTTGTCATTTCATTCTCACATCAGTTCAAACCCCAAAATGTTTCATTATGCGTATAAATATATTAGCGTAGTTCCATTAAACTATCTTATTACACGGCTCTCTGGAAAACTTGATTCTGATTGATCAATGGCGCCATCTAGTGGTCGGAAATCTCTGAGTAACAACCGCACATCAGACCGCTCATCCGGGTATTGCAAGCCATCTTTACTACTTCTCGGATCACTCTGAGATCTCTACAAGTATGCTCATTAAACAATTTAAACTCAAATTAATGTCACGTGCATTTATTTATTATTTATTTGGCAAGCAGTCTTGTAATAAGCATGATAATGGTGAGTCAGATGGTCATTTTTACAAAAATAAACCCCAAAAGAATCTGCTATATTATTTTAGTGTGTGTGTGTGTGATGGCATCAGAGTGACATTTATAATACAGGCAAAAAGTCGCTACAGGGACGCATCGTTGTGTCTTGGATACAAATTGATTAGCACATATTTAAAACATGAAATATATCAAGAACAACACTAACCACAATTCTGCAAATCGTTGCTTCATTCTGCCACAATTAATAATTAATATTGCTCAGAAATAGAGACTGTATGCAATCAGCAAGCTGGCTGTCGATCAATAATGTGCTGTTAATTAGTACCGTTGCATTCTGGGACAGCTTTAACAGCGATTGGCAGATGACAAAAAAGCCTCCAGAGAGATATACAGTCCATAAACGAATGCCTGACATGTGCTGCGTTCTGCAATCGTGCTCCCTACTGAGACTTCAAAACATCCCTCTAATGAAAGTGATTAGCAAAACAAATGCTGATTATGTGTTGATATGTTCAATAATGTATGTTATTATCACACTGTCAAATGTTATAAACAAACGCTAAGATGCAGCGATAAGATATGTGGTGCTTATAAGGACTCCTTTCACATTTCTGGGTTGGGAACACAGAAGTAAGCTACTGTATGGGGCAAACCACACCACTTGAATACAAAGGTGTGACGAGGAGGAAGGCGTGGCCGACCGTGCGCACTCACAGCCTGGCCCCGCCCTCCTCCTCGTCACACTCCTCCTTCCTTTGCGCCGGCAGGCTTTCCCTGCATCTCGAGACCTGGGAGGGAGACAAGGGGAGAGGGAAAGAGCGAGGTGGAGCAACAGTGAGCGAAAGAAGAAAGAAATGGCTCCCTAGCAACGGGGCCAATTTGGTTGCTAAGGAGACCTAGTTTCACATTCATTTTTAATGCTATAATAATTGTAAAAATACTTTTACATCAACAAATAACACTGCTTTCATTTACAAAATGTTGCATTTATTCAGAAATAAAGACAAACTACCAATTATTCACTCGACTCACTCAATATTTAAATTCTGAAGAGCAGTCCAAGCCCCCGTGAACCCTCCGTGGACGAGCACATTGTGTATAAAGCCTTTGAAAGCTCTTCTGACCTCATGATGAGGAGCTGAAGAACCAGACGCGGTCATGATACATGCGAGGGAGAGTTTGATTAGCTGTGAGCTATGATGACAATAATGAGATATAAATATTCATGAGCATCTCATGCCCCCGTCGGGATGGCGATTCGTGATGTTGATTGTTAAACAGATAATCAGAATTCTCCCCATGAGAACATGATCGCATCATGTTTTATTATTCAGCACTGTAACTCATGATGTTGCTGAAAGTCAATATAATAATATAATCAACAGTGTGCAAAAACATGCATTCAAACACACACACACACGCACGCATGCGCGCGCACACACACACACGCACACACATATCACACACACACACGCACACATCACACACACACACACGCACGCATGCGCGCGCACACACACACACGCACACACATCACACACACACGCACACATCACACACACACACACACACACACGCACGCACGCACACACGCACACACATCACGCACAACCACACATCACAAACACACACTTGCACAAACACACACACACACATCACACACACACCCACACATAGCAAACACATCACTCACACACACACACACACACACACACACACACACACACACACACACACACAGGAAACACATCACACACACACACACACACACACACACACACACGCGCACACACACATCACACACGCACACACACACACACACACACACAGCAAACACATCACACACACACACACGCGCGCGCACACACACACATCACACACACACGCACACATCACACACACACGCACACATCACACACACACGCACACATCACACACACAGCAAACACATCACACACACACACGCACACATCACACACACACGCACGCACGCACGCACATCACACGCACACACATCACACACAGCAAACACATCACACACACACACACACACACACACACACACACACACACACACACACAGCAAACACATCACACACATCACACACGCACACACACATCACACACACACGCACACATCACACACACACACAAATAACACACAGGATGGGTTGAAATCACAGACATGGATCTTATTTGAGAATATATTCTAAAATATGTCTATAATAAGGAAAAAGCACATAATATTAATTGTTGACCGCCTCTTAAAATCCAAACTAATGGGAAAATTAAACTACCCAGAACACACTCCACAAAAACACAACTTTACATGTCTAGTAAATATTGTAGTTAAGGAGGATATTTACACCTGTTGACTGTTTGAGTTCAAATGCCCTACGAGACACATTAGAGATAGCAATCTGATTTGAGTCCAAACATGTGTCCAATGTTCTACAGCACAACATAAATCTGTTAATATCCGTGAGCCCCGTGTGTGCGTGCATGAGTGTGAGCGTGTGTTAGATCCATCAGGACATCGTGTATCATCAAAGATTATATTTTCATGTCAGAAGTCTTTGAGCAGGTCTCTCAAGTGGTATTTAGATTCTACATTTATAACTCAAAAAGTCTCGTGTACCCAGATTCATTAAAGCCTCACGGTCTGATAACTGAAGAGCAGTGCAGAGATTCCTTCACTAGGTGACAATCACACCAATTAAAGACACGGAATAAATAAAACATGGGATTTGACCTGCACATGCATGCGTGTGAAATTCAAAGCTGTCAGATTTACCAACATGCGGAGAAATAAACAGCCAATTAGAGCGAAGTGTTGTGCATTTGTCATGTTGCTCGACTGTTTGTGTCCTGTTAGAACTGCGCGATTAATCGTTTTTTTAATGTTGATATAAATGGCGTCTACAAAGCGCGGCGCTCCTGCGCGAGACGCTAAAAAACTTAAAGCACTGTTTAATCTATTCTCTATTTAATTACTGGCTCATGAATAATTCCTTTAAAAGCTTGAAGACATTTTTACAAGAGAAACACCGAAAGCCTCATTGTTTATTTTAAATTGTTAATATTTAGTTATTTTTGGGGGTTTGGGTAGCTGAGCGAGTATTGACGCTGACTGTCACACCTGGAGTTGTGGGTTCGAATCCAGGGCGTGCCGAGTGCTCCAGCCAGGTCTCCTTAGCAACCAAATTGGCCCGGTTGCTAGGGAGGGTCTGGGTACCTTAGCGAGTATTGACGCTGACTGTCACACCTGGAGTCGTGGGTTCGAATCCAGGGCATGCTGAGCTGCTCCAGCCAGGTCTCCTTAGCAACCAAATTGGCCCGGTTGCTAGGGAGGGTAGAGTCACATGGGGTAACTGCCTCGTGGTCGCTATAATGTGGTTCTCGCTCTCGGTGGGCTGCGTGGTGAGTTGTGCGTGGATGTAGTGGGGTTTAGCGTGGGCCTCCACACGCGCTACGTCTCCACGGAAACGCACTCAACGAGTCACGTGAGAAGATGCTCGGATTGACGGTCTCAGACGCGAAGGCAACTTAGACTTAAGCTCGACTTAGAGCGCACTGGGAATTGGGCGTTACATATTGGGATAAAAAAAGAAATTATTTATTTTTAAACTTTTGTCAAATAACAGTGTTTGTTTGCATATTTGCTACATGCTAACCAGTGCAACTCCAAGTTACAATAGAACTGTTAATGAAGCTTTTTTCCACTCGTTTTGCTTTTTAGAAACAGGCAAAAAAATAAATAATAATAACAAGGTGCTGTTTAGTTTATAATGTATTTGTTGCGCCACTCTTGTGGACATTTTAAATGTATATATTTGAGTTACAACTTTTTTTTGCGTAGATTGAAGCAGAGAGCATTTTGACAGATCTGTACTTTGTTTAGTACCCTTATGTCCAGGTATTGTACATCATTGAAATGAGAGATTTGTGATGTTTCGATCGGTTGCTAGCATGTACACACGCAATAGCCTCAGTGTTATGCACATGCTCCGAAGAACAGAGGTGATGTGCAACGTGTATTTAACACGGAGAAGAAGAGCAACAACAACAACAACACCTATGCATTTCATTCAGAAGTGATCATCACTATGCCCTATTCCCTTCAAAGACCATCCACTGTGAGAGCTTTGAAGGGTTGAAAGGGCTCAAAAGCGTTTATTCGGAACTCACCTATAAGTCACTTTTATTGGAAATTCTGTTTGAAGCGATCTTACAGCATGGCTAGTACGACTGTTCTCCCTTCAAAGTGCCCTTCAGAGGCTGATTTATCTCGTTTGTAGCGCACGGAGAATGCTAGAAATGTTCATTTTTGAATAGATCAGCAGTCTGTAAAGCATTCACACCTGTGACACATTTCATGCGCCTCAAATTACTATTCGTTTGTCCACTGACTAATCCTCCAATCTGTGTGCAAGAGTAACACTTATATCACACATGTTAATGTTTACCACCCAACACCAATCTTTGCAGTAGCAATAAATGTCTTTCTGAGAGCTGAAGTACGTCATATGTAAACTCAGAGTCTCTGTGGCACTATCAAATTCCTGTGTTTGTTTTGAGTGACCCGCATAGACCCGCCCCAACAACGTTACTCGACCAATGGCGTGAGTTGGGGGCGGGGCTATCTGACGGCTCGAACAACGGCAGACGAGAGGCGTGTTCAGAGAGCCGTATTGAAAACATCTCAATCTCATTCAGTAGTGTCGCAGGAATTTTATAATGCTGCTTAAGAGGATTCAGCACAACGTTCCTCTCGGTCAATGGGCAGGAATGAAGGTTCGAGAGTAAACCCGTGAGGGTGTCGTATCTGTAGGCCGGCCTCAGATCTCAGTAAACCACAGACGCTTTTGGAGAGCCTCGACTCAATCGAATGCGCCTCATAAAACCGACATCAAAGCGCGCCCATCGCCGAGACCAGCTGCGCTCAGCACCACACACCGACACTTTTAATAAGCTCAGCAACGGGCCGCGATATAACTCACAGTCCATTCCAACTGCAACACTACAACACCGATGGAACGCAACTTTTGCAGATTCAAACTTCACTGATGGTGGCCAAGAACACTTTGGTGGAATTCTTTCCGAGACACACATGCGGTCTGAAATAAGTCTTAAATGTGACAACGGCAGTCGTTTCATTAGACACTGAGGTTACGGTTGTGGTCAAGAGGTCAAGAGGTCAAGAGCACAGCCGTTCTGGGCATCGGTTTGGATATTTAATGCAGTGGCGTCCGAGTTTTTAGACACTCAATGCATCAAACAAACGCTGCTGGAGCTTTTCTCAGAAGTAACTGCACTTCTTGGGAATTTAAAAGGAAATCCTCTTCTTAATAAGTACAATGCACACAAACTTTGTCTGCCACTTTGGACAACACACAGATCAGTTAAAATGTGTTTTTGGGTTCAAATCTCATATTTGGATTCCCCAATCTGCCTGATGGGGCGCGCGAGGCATAAAGACGGCCGGTGACGACAGTTCATGAGAGAGAGAATTACAGGCAGCTGCTCTGAGTGTGGAT